>NC_091295.1:14818113-15118113 GCF_038502225.1 Cherax quadricarinatus
TAAAACAAAAATGGGTTGCCAGAGAGCAACAAGAAAAACCAAGGGACAGGAGGAGGAAACTGCAAAGGAAGATTGGGCAGCAGAGCTCACAAAAAGGGAACATGAATGGGAAAAGAAACTAGAAGAACTTAGCATGAGAATGGAAGAGGGGATAGACATGGAAAGCAGGAAGTGGGAGGTGCAAGTCAAAGCAGCATAGGCCAGGATACAGAGTTTAGAAGACGAACTGAAAAATCTGAAACAGCCTAAAGAACTAAAGAACATTTTGGGATTGACAACAGAGACTGCTACCTCAGCCACAAATAAGGGGACTGTAGGGAAAGAAGGAGGAAAACTGCATGTAGAAGCTCAATCAGTGGAGACTGTAGTAAATGAAAGAGCTAAGCTATATGTGGAGGCCCTAACAGACCACAGCAGAGCCCAGGGAAAGCCGAGAAGGGAAAATGACAGGCCACTGAGCCCAAGTACATTAGCTAGTGAAACTGAAGAAAGGAATGCTGAAATGGAGGAAATCAAATTGAATGAGGAGATACACAGGGATATGCAGTGGGAGAATGAAAGGGTGAGGTCAGTTTTTGTGTATGGGCTACAGGAAGTTGAAGGGGAAACATATGAAGCAAGAAAACAAGGGGAAAAAAAAGCAATTGAAAGCATCTTGAAAGCAATAGGAGAAGAGGACATGACCAAGCTGGAAAATTTTTGGAGAATAAGGGGGTTTGTAAAAAAAAGAACCCGGCCAGTGAAAGTGACCTTCAAGGCAGAATCGACTCGGAACAGGATCCTGCAGGAGAAAGCATGATTAAGGGACATGTCGGCATACAGGAAGGTGTATCTTGACTGCGACAGAACACAAGCAGAAAGGCAGAAACTGAGAGAGATGGTACAAAGGCGAAAGGAGGAAAGAGAGGGGATGGAGAAGACAGACAGGAGATCCCAGACACAGGAAGATCAAATACAGCCTCCCTCACAACTTCCTATAGAAGCCTCCCAACCAGGTCAACCCCAGTGCAACCAAACACTCTAAACCAAAACACCCATGCCACATCCAATGCCCCCACCCACTGCATTACAAACTCCACCCCCACAGCAACCTCCCATAGTTCCTTATCAGGTCACCCACTTCCCCAACCCCAATACACCTCCCAGACCACAATCTTAGAAAAGAAGTTGAAGGTGTGGTATACAAATGCAGATGGAATAACAAATAAGTATGAGGAGTGGCACGAAAGAATCAAGGAGACATCCCCAGACATAATAGCACTCACAGATACAAAACTCACCAGAATAATAACAGATTCAATCTTTCCATCTGGATATCAAATCTTCAGGAAAGACAGAGGGAGGAGAGGGGGAGGAGGAGTTGCACTGCTCATTAAAAACCAGTGGGGGTTTGAGAAAATGGAAGGAATGGACGGCACGGGCGAAAGGGACTACTTACTAGGAACAATCCAGTCTGAGGGACATAAGGTGATAATTGCAGTAATGTACAACCCACCACAGAACTGCAGGAGGCCAAGAGAAGAATACGATGAGAGCAACAGAGCAATGGTCGACACACTAGCCGAGGTGGCCAGGAGAGCACACATGGGGGGAGCAAAGTTACTAGTTATGGGTGATTTCAATCACAAGGAGATTGACTGGGAAAACCTGGAGCCCCATGGGGGGTCCCGAAACATGGAGAGCCAAGATGATGGATGTGGTACTGGAAAACCTCATGCATCAACATGTTAGAAACACTACCAGAGAGAGAGGAGAGGATGAACCAGCAAAACTGGACCTTGTATTCACCTTGAGTAGTTCTGACATCGAGGATATCATGTATGAAAGGCCCCTGGGAGCTAGTGATCATGTGGTTCTGTGCTTCGACTACATAGTTGAGCTCCAAGTGGAGAGAGCAGCAGGAATAGGGTGGGAAAAACCAAACTACAAAAGGGGGAACTACTCAGGCTTGAGGAACTTCTTTCAAGACATTCAATGGGAGAGGGAAATGACAGGAAAACCAGTAGAAGAAATGATGGACTATGTCACAACAAAATGCAAGGAGGCAGAGGAGAGGTTTGTTCCCAAGGGAAACAGAAATAATGGGAAGAACAGAACGAGTCCTTGGTTCACCCAAAGGTGTAGGGAGGCAAAAACTAGGTGTACTAGAGAATGGAAAAGGTACAGAAGACAGAGTACTCAGGAAAATAAAGAGATTAGCCGAAGAGCCAGAAACGTATATGCACAGATAAGAAGGGAGGCTCAGCGGCAATACGAAAATGACATAGCATCGAAAGTCAAGACTGACCCGAAGCTGTTGTACAGCCACATCAGGAGGAAAACAACAGTCAAGGACCAGGTAATCAGACTGAGGAAGGGTGATGGGGAATTCACAAGAAACGACTGGGAGGTATGTCAGGAGCTCAACACGAGATTTAAAGAGGGAGCAGAGATATTGTGTGTACCATTAGCAAAGATCTTCAACACATCATTTGAAACTGGGCAACTCCCCGAGGTATGGAAGATGGCAAATCTAGTCCCAATTTTTAAAAAGGGAGACAGACATGAGGCACTAAACTACAGACCTGTAACACTAACGTGCATAATATGCAAGGTCATGGAGAAGATCATCAGGAGGAGAGTGGTGGAGCACCTGGTAAGAAACAAGTGTATAATTGACAACCAGCATGGTTTCAGGGAGGGAAAATCCTGTGTCACAAACCTACTAGAGTTTTATGACAAGGTGACAGAAGTAAGACAAGAGAGAGAGGGGTGGATCGACTGCATTTTTTTGGACTACAAGAAGGCCTTCGACACAGTTCCTCACAAGAGGTTACTGCAAAAGCTAGAGGATCAGGCACACATAACAGGAAAGGCACTGCAATGGATCAGAGAATACCTGACAGGGAGGCAACAACGAGTCATGGTACGTGACGAGGTGTCAGAGTGGGCGCCTGTGACAAGCGGGGTTCCACAGGGGTCAGTCCTAGGACCTGTGCTGTTCTTGGTATATGTGAATGACATAACGGAAGGGATAGACTCAGAAGTGTACTTGCTTGCGAATGATGTGAAGTTAATGAGAAGAATCAAATTGGATGAGGATCAGGCAGAACTAAAAAGAGACCTGGACAGGCTACAAGCCTGGTCCAGCAACTGGCTCCTTGAGTTTAACCCCGCCAAATGCAAAATCATGAAGATTGAGGAAGGGCAAAGAAGACCGCAGACACAATATAGTTTAGATGGCCAAAGTCTGCAAACCTCACTCAAGGAAATAGATCTGGGGGTGAGTATAACACCGAGCATATCTCCTGAGGCACACATCAATCAGATAACTGCTGCATCATACGGGCGCCTGGCAAACCTACAGATAGCGTTTCAATACCTCAGTAAGGATTCGTTTAAGACTCTGTATACCATTTACGTCAGGCCCATACTGGAGTATGCAGCACCAGTTTGGAATCCATACCTAGTCAAGCACGTCAAGAAATTAGAGAAAGTGCAAAGGTTTGCAACAAGACTAGTTCCAGAGCTACGGGGATTGTCCTACGAAGAAAGGTTGAGGGAAATCGGCCTGACGACACTGGAGGCCAGGAGGGTCAGGGGAGACATGATAACGACATATAAAATACTGCGTGGAATAGACGAGGTGGACAAAGACGGAATGTTCCAGAGATGGGACACAGACACAAGAGGTCAAAATTGGAAGTTGAAGACTCAGATGAATCAAAGGGATGTTAGGAAGTATTTCTTCAGTCATTGAGTAGTCAAGCCGTGGAACAGCCTAGAAAGTGAAGTAGTGGAGGCGGGAACCATACATAGTTTTAAGGCGAGGTATGATAAAGCTCATGGAGCAGGGAGAGAGAGGACCTAGTAGCAATCAGTGAAGAGGCGGGGTCAGGAGCTATGACTCGACCACTGCAACCACAAATAGGTGAGTACAAATAGGTGAGTACACACACATACACACACACACACACGCACACACATACACACACATACACACACACACACACACACACATACACACACACACACACACACACACACACACACACACACACACACACACACACACACACACACACATACACACACATACACACACACGCACATAAACACACACACACACACACACATACACACACACACACACACACACACACACACACACACACACACACACACACACACACACACACACACACACACACACACACACACACTCACACACAGACACACATACACACTCACACACACACACACACCCACACACACACACACAAACACACACACACATACACACACACACAGAGTGGGCACCTGTGACCAGCGGGGTCCCACAGGGGTCAGTCCTAGGACCAGTGCTGTTTCTGGTATTTGTGAACGACATGACGGAAGGAATAGACTCGGAGGTGTCCCTGTTTGCAGATGATGTGAAGTTGATGAGAAGAATTCACTCGATCGAAGACCAGGCAGAACTACAAAGGGATCTGGACAGGCTGCAGACCTGGTCCAGCAATTGGCTCCTGGAGTTCAACCCCACCAAGTGCAAAGTCATGAAGATTGTGGAAGGGCAAAGAAGACCGCAGACGGAGTACAGTCTAGGGGGCCAGAAACTACAAACCTCACTCAAGGAAAAAGATCTTGGGGTGAGTATAACACCAGGCACATCTCCTGAAGCGTGTACGTTAGGCCCATATTGGAGTATGCGGCACCAGTTTGGAACCCACACCTAGCCAAGCACGTAAAGAAACTAGAGAAAGTGCAAAGGTTTGCAACAAGACTAGTCCCAGAGCTAAGAGGTATATCCTACGAGGAGAGGTTAAGAGAAATCAACCTGACGACACTGGAGGACAGGAGAGATAGGGGGGACATGATAACGACATACAAAATACTGAGAGGAATTGACAAGGTGGACAAAGACAGATGTTCCAGAGATTGGACACAGTAACAAGGGGACACAGTTGGAAGTTGAAGACACAGATGAATCACAGGGATGTTAGAAAGTATTTCTTCAGCCACAGAGTAGTCAGTAAGTGGAATAGTTTGGGAAGCGATGTAGTGGAGGCAGGATCCATACATAGCTTTAAGCAGAGGTATGATAAAGCTCACGGTTCAGGGAGAGTGACCTAGTAGCGATCAGTGAAGAGGCGGGGCCAGGAGCTCGGATTCGACCCCCGCAACCTCAACTAGGTGAGTACAACTAGGTGAGTACACACATACACACACACACACACAGCATGGGTTCATGGAAGGCAAATCGTGTATCACAAACCTCCTGGAGTTTTATGACAAGGTAACAGAAGTAAGACACGAGAGAGAGGGGTGGGTAGATTGCGTTTTCCTAGACTGCAGGAAGGCCTTTGACACAGTTCCCCACAAGAGATTAGTGCAGAAGCTGGAGGATCAGGCGCATGTAAGAGGGACGGCACTGCAATGGATCAGGGAATACCTGATAGGGAGGCAGCAACGAGTCATGGTACGTGAAGAGGTATCACAGTGGGCGCCTGTGACGAGCGGCGTCCCACAGAGGTCAGTTCTAGGACCAGTGCTATTTTTGATATATGTGAACGACATGATGGAAGGAATAGACTCTGAAGTGTCCCTGTTCGCAGATGATGTGAGTTTGATGAGAACAATTAAATCGGATGAGGATGAGGCAGGACTGCAAAGAGACCTGCACAGGCTGGACATGTGGTCCAGTAACTGGCTTCTCGAATTCAATCCAGCCAAATGAAATGTCATGAAGATTGGGGAGGGGCAAAGAAGACCGCAGACAGAGTATAGGCTAGGTGGACAAAGACTACAGACCTCACTCAGGGAGAAAGACCTTGGGGTGACCATAACACCGAGCACATCACCGGAGGCACACATCAACCAAATAACTGCTGCAGCATACGGGCGCCTGGCAAACCTGAGAATAACGTTCCGATACCTTAATAAGGAATCGTTCAAGACACTGTACACTGTGTATGTTAGGCCCATACTGGAGTATGCAGCACCAGTCTGGAACCCACACCTGGTCAAGCACGTCAAGAAGTTAGAGAAAGTACAAAGGTTTGCAACAAGGCTAGTCCCAGAGCTCAGGGGAATGTCGTACGAGGAAAGGTTGAGGGAAATCGGACTGACGACACTGGAGGACAGAAGGGTCAGGGGAGACATGATAACGACATACAAGATACTGCGGGGAATAGACAAGGTGGACAGAGATAGGATGTTACAGAGAGGGGACACAGGGACAAGGGGTCACAACTGGAAGCTGAAGACTCAGACGAGTCACAGGGACGTTAGGAAGTATTTCTTCAGTCATAGAGTTGTCAGGAAGTGGAATAGCCTAGCAAGTGAAGTAGTGGAGGCAGGAACCATACATAGTTTTAAGAAGAGGTATGATACAGCTCAGGAAGCAGAGAGAGAGAGGACCTAGTAGCGATTAGTGAAGAGGCGGGGCCAGGAGCTGAGTCTCGACCCCTGCAACCACAATTAGGTGAGTACAATTAGGTGAGTACACACACACACACACACACACACACACACACACACACACACACACACTCGAAGGTATAAGGAGACAAAAACTAAGTGCACTAGAGAATGGAAAAAGTACAGAAGGCAAGGAACCCAGGAAAATAAGATTAGTCGAAGAGCCACAAACGAGTATGGACAGATTAAGAGGGAGGACCAACGACAGTACGAAAACGAGATAGCAGCGAAAGTCAAGTCTGATCCGAAACTTCTGTATAACCACATCAGGAGGAAGACAACATTCAAAGACCAGGTGATCAGACTGAGGAAAGAAGGTGGGGAACTCAAAAGAAACGATCAAGAATTATGTGAGGAGGTCAAGACGAGATTCAAGGAAGTGTTCACAGAAGAGAGAGGAAGGCCTCTGGGAAGACACCACATAGGGGAACACCAACAGGGAATGTACCAACAAGTGTTGGGTAACTGAGGAGGAGGTGCAGAAGCTGCTAAGTGACCTTGACACCTCAAAGGCGATTTTACCGGACACCTCCCCGTGGGTCCTTAGAGAAGGAGCAGAGACGCTGTGTCCCACTAACCACAATCTTCAACACATCCCTTGAAACTGGGCAACTACCTGAGGTATGGAAGACGGCAAATGTAGCCCCCATTTTTAAGAAAGGAGACAGAAAAGAGGCACTAAACTACAGATCAGTGTCACTGACGTGTATAGTATGCAAAGTCATGGAGAAGATTATCAGTAGGAGAATGGTGGTGCACCTGAAATGGAACAAGATAATAAACGGCAACCAGCACAGATCCGTGGAAGGCAAATCCTGTGTCACAAACTTTTTGGAGTTTTATGACAAAGAAACAGAAATAAGACACGAGAGAGAGGGGTGGGTTGATTGCATTTTCCTGGACTGCAGGAAGGCCTTCGACATGGTTCCTCACGAGAGATTAGTGCAGAAGCTGGAGAATCATGCGTGTATAACAGGAAGGGCACTGCAATAGATCAGAGAATACCTGACAGGGAGGCAACAACGAGTCATGGTACATGATGAGGTATCTCAGTGGGTTCCTGTGAAGACCGGGGTCCCACAGGGGTCTGTCCTAGGACCAGTGCTATTTTTGGTATAGGTGATTGACATGATGGGAGGGATAGACTCTGGTGTCCCTGTTCGCAGATGATGTGAAGTTAATAAGGAGAATTAAATCAGATGAGGATCAGGCAGGACTACAAAGAGACCTGGACAGGCTGGACACGTGGTCCAGCAACTGGCTTCTCGAATTCAACTCTGCGAAATGCAAAGTCATGAAGATTGGGGACAAAGTGGACATAGGCTGCAAACCTCACTAAAGGAGAAAGATCTTGTGGTGAATATAACACCGAACACGTCTCCGGAGGCACACATCAACCAGATAACTGCTGCAGTATATGGGCGACTGGCAAACCTGAGAATAGCGTTCCGATACCTTAGTAACGAATCGTTTAAGACACTGTACACTGTGTACATCAGACCCATACTGGAGTAAACAGCACCAGTTTGGAACCCACACCTGGTCAAGCACGTCAAGAAATTAGAGAAAGTACGAAGGTTTGCAACAAGGCTAGTTCCGGAGCTCAGGGGAATGTCCTACGAAGAAAGGTTGAGGGAAATGGGACTGACGACACTGGAGGACAGGAAGTTCAGGGGAGACATGATAACAACATACAAAATAATGCTTGGAATAGACAAGGTGGACAGAGACAGGATGCCCCAGAGAGGGGACACAGAAACAAGAGGTCACAATTGGAAGCTTAGGAAGTACTTCTTCAGTCACAGAGTCGTCAGTAAGTGGAATAGCCTATCAAGTGATGTAGTGGAGGCAGGAACCATACATAGCTTTAAGACGAGGTAAGACAAAGCTAAAGAAGCAGAGAGAGAGAGAGAGGACCTAGTAGCGATCAGTGAAGAGGCGGGGCCAGGAGCTGAGTTTCGGCCCCTGCAACCTTAATTAGGTGAGTACAATTAGGTGAGTACACACACACACACACACACACACACACACACACACACACACACACACACACACACACACACACACACACACACACACAGACACACACACACACACACAACACACACACACACACACACACACACACACACACACACATACACACACACACACACACATACACACACACACACACACATACACACACACACACACACACACACACACACACACACACACACACACATACACACACACACACACACATACACACACACACACACACACACACACACACACACACACACACACACACACACACACACACACACACACACATACACACACACACACACACATACACACACACACACACACACACACACACACACACACACACACACACACACATACACACACACACACACACACACACACACACACACACACACACATACACACACACACACACACAACATACACACACACACACACACACACACACACATACACACACACACACACACACACACACACACACACATACATACACACACACACACACACACACACACACACACACACACACACACATACATACATACACACACACACACACACAACATACACACACACACACACACACACACACACACACATACACACACACACACACACACACACACACACACACATACATACACACACACACACACACACACACACACACACACACACACACAAACAAACATACAAACACACACACACACACACACACACACACACACACACACATACATACATACACACACACACACACACAACATACACACACACACACACACACACACACACACACACACACACATACATACATACACACACACACACACACAACATACACACACACACACACACACACTGTTATCCTCGCGCCTTGACGATCTATTCAGAATATTAACTACTGTAAATATAAAAGAGATACATAAAAAACACAGAGGAGGAGGAGGAGGGATGGAGTGGGAGGGAGGGAGGGAGGGAGGGAGGGAGGGAGGGAGGGAGGGAGGGAGGGAGGAGGCAGGGAGGGAGGAGGAGGGAGGGAGGGAGGGAGGGAGGGAGGGAGGGAGGGAAGGAGGGAGGAGGCTCTCTGATGGAGTTCTGAGCCTTAAAACTCCATGTTTGTTAAGCTTCACTTGCTGGAGTTCATCCTCCACACACTGTCGTAATCCTTCCAGATTTACTCTGTTCTAGTCGACACCTGAAGCTTTTGTGGAGGACTGAAGTTACTGGTGTTCTGTTGATGTTATTAGTGTTTTGTGGAGGACTGAAGTTACTGGTGTTCTGTTGATGTTATTAGTGTTTTGTGGAGGACTGAAGTTACTGGTGTTCTGTTGATGTTATTAGTGTTTTGTGGAGGACTGAAGTTACTGGTGTTCTGTTGATGTTATTAGTGTTTTGTGGAGGACTGAAGTTACTGGTGTTCTGTTGATGATATTAGTGTTTTGTGGAGGACTGAAGTTACTGGTGTTCTGTTGATGATATTAGTGTTTTGTGGAGGACTGAAGTTACTGGTGTTCTGTTGATGTTATTAGTGTTTTGTGGAGGACTGAAGTTACTGGTGTTCTGTTGATGATATTAGTGTTTTGTGGAGGACTGAAGTTACTGGTGTTCTGTTGATGTTATTAGTGTTTTGTGGAGGACTGAAGTTACTGGTGTTCTGTTGATGTTATTAGTGTTTTGTGGAGGACTGAAGTTACTGGTGTTCTGTTGATGTTATTAGTGTTTTGTGGAGGACTGAAGTTACTGGTGTTCTGTTGATGTTATTAGTGTTTTGTGGAGGACTGAAGTTACTGGTGTTCTGTTGATGATATTAGTGTTTTGTGGAGGACTGAAGTTACTGGTGTTCTGTTGATGTTATTAGTGTTTTGTGGAGGACTGAAGTTACTGGTGTTCTGTTGATGTTATTAGTGTTTTGTGGAGGACTGAAGTTACTGGTGTTCTGTTGATGTTATTAGTGTTTTGTGGAGGACTGAAGTTACTTGTGTTCTGTTGATGTTATTAGTGTTTTGTGGAGGACTGAAGTTACTGGTGTTCTGTTGATGTTATTAGTGTTTTGTGGAGGACTGAAGTTACTGGTGTTCTGTTGATGTTATTAGTGTTTTGTGGAGGACTGAAGTTACTTGTGTTCTGTTGATGTTATTAGTGTTTTGTGGAGGACTGAAGTTACTGGTGTTCTGTTGATGTTATTAGTGTTTTGTGGAGGACTGAAGTTACTGGTGTTCTGTTGATGTTATTAGTGTTTTGTGGAGGACTGAAGTTACTGGTGTTCTGTTGATGTTATTAGTGTTTTGTGGAGGACTGAAGTTACTGGTGTTCTGTTGATGTTATTAGTGTTTTGTGGAGGACTGAAGTTACTGGTGTTCTGTTGATGATATTAGTGTTTTGTGGAGGACTGAAGTTACTGGTGTTCTGTTGATGTTATTAGTGTTTTGTGGAGGACTGAAGTTACTGGTGTTCTGTTGATGTTATTAGTGTTTTGTGGAGGACTGAAGTTACTTGTGTTCTGTTGATGTTATTAGTGTTTTGTGGAGGACTGAAGTTACTGGTGTTCTGTTGATGTTATTAGTGTTTTGTGGAGGACTGAAGTTACTGGTGTTCTGTTGATGTTATTAGTGTTTTGTGGAGGACTGAAGTTACTGGTGTTCTGTTGATGTTCTCAGTCTTGTTGTTAATGTTCAGGTTTATTAGTTAACAATACTGGTGTTGTTGTGAATGTTGAAGTTTGTTAATATTCCCTCTTTGTCTCCCTCCGTCCTTCCCTCCCTCCTTATCTCCCTCCATCCCTCCCTCCCTCGCTGCCTCCTACCCTCCCTCCCTCGCTGCCTCCTACCCTCCCTCCTTCCCTCCATCCTTATCTCCCTCCCTCATTCCCTCCCTCCCTCCCTCCCTCCCTGCCTCCCTCCCTCCGTCCTTCCCTCCTTTCCTCCCTTCTTCCTTCCCTCCCTTCCTCCTTGTGAAGTACTGTGATGACTGGACGCTGTGAAGTACTGTGATTGTCATGTGGGTTTTCGAAAACGAGGATAGGGTAAGAATACTGACGTAGGCTGGTAGTACGTATAATATAATGGAAAGTGTGGAAAGCGCCAACAGCCGACCTGCCTCTCTCTGCTCTCTATCTTGACTGACCCGCCAGTGCCTATGTGTGAGGGGGTGTTTGAAATCCTGCTATGGTCAGCAGCAATATGAATACAGTCAGTGATTCACGCAGAGACGGTTGGTAGTGAGTCATCTACTGGTACACTGGTTACTGGTAACTGGTTACTAGGAACTGGTACTACTACTGAGATGATGACTGGAAGTTGTGAAGTGCTGTGATGACTGGACGCTCTGAAGTGCTGTGATGACTGGAAGTTGTGAAGTGCTGTGATGACTGGACGCTCTGAAGTGCTGTGATGACTGGAAGTTGTGAAGTGCTGTGATGACTGGACGCTCTGAAGTGCTGTGATGACTGGAAGTTGTGAAGTGCTGTGATGACTGGACGCTGTGAAGTGCTGTGATGACTGGACGCTGTGAAGTGCTGTGATGACTGGAAGTTGTGAAGTGCTGTGATGACTGGACGCTGTGAAGTGCTGTGATGACTGGAAGTTGTGAAGTGCTGTGATGACTGGACGCTGTGAAGTGCTGTGATGACTGGACGCTGTGAAGTGCTGTGATGACTGGACGCTGTGAAGTGCTGTGATGACTGGAAGTTGTGAAGTGCTGTGATGACTGGAAGTTGTGAAGTGCTGTGATGACTGGACGCTGTGAAGTGCTGTGATGACTGGAAGTTGTGAAGTGCTGTGATGACTGGACGCTGTGAAGTGCTGTGATGACTGGACGCTGTGAAGTACTGTGATGACTGGAAGTTATGAAGTGCTGTGATGACTGGACGCTGTGAAGTGCTGTGATGACTGGACGCTGTGAAGTACTGTGATGACTGGAAGTTATGAAGTGCTGTGATGACTGGACGCTGTGAAGTGCTGTGATGACTGGACGCTGTGAAGTACTGTGATGACTGGAAGTTATGAAGTGCTGTGATGACTGGACGCTGTGAAGTACTGTGATGACTGGACGCTGTGAAGTGCTGTGATGACTGGACGCTGTGAAGTACTGTGATGACTGGACGCTGTGAAGTGCTGTGATGACTGGACGCTGTGAAGTGCTGTGATGACTGGACGCTGTGAAGTACTGTGATGACTGGACGCTGTGAAGTGCTGTGATGACTGGACGCTGTGAAGTACTGTGATGACTGGACGCTGTGAAGTGCTGTGATGACTGGACGCTGTGAAGTACTGTGATGACTGGACGCTATGAAGTGCTGTGATGACTGGACGCTGTGAAGTACTGTGATGACTGGACGCTGTGAAGTGCTGTGATGACTGGACGCTGTGAAGTACTGTGATGACTGGACGCTGTGAAGTACTGTGATGACTGGACGCTGTGAAGTGCTGTGATGACTGGACGCTGTGAAATACTGTGATGACTGGTGACTAGTAGCGACCAGTGAAGAGGCGGGGCCAGGAGCTTGGACTCGACCCCTACAACCTCAACTAGGTGAGTACAACTAGGTGAGTACACACACACACACACACACACACACACACACACACACACACACACACACACACACACACACACACACACACACACACACACACACACCAGAAGAACTACAAAGGGATCTGGACAGGCTGCAGACCTGGTCCAGCAATTGGCTCCTGGAGTTCAATCCCACCAAGTGCAAAGTCATAAAGATTGGGGAAGGGCAAAGAAGGCCGCAGACGGAGTACAGTCTAGGGGGTCAGAGACTACAAACCTCACTCAAGGAAAAAGATCTTGGGGTGAGTATAACACCAGGCACATCTCCTGAAGCGCACATCAACCAAATAACTGCTGTAGCATATGGGCGCCTAGCAAACCTCAGAACAGCATTCCGACATCTTAATAAGGAAGGGTTAGACTCAGAAGTGTCCCTGTTTGCAGATGATGTGAAGTTAATGAGGAGAATTAAATCTGATGAGGACCAGGCAGGACTTCAAAGAGACCTGGACAGACTGGACACCTGGTCCAGCAAATGGCTTCTCGAATTTAATCCTGCCAAATGCAAAGTCATGAAGATAGGGGAAGGGCACAGAAGACCACAGACAGAGTATAGGCTAGGTGGCCAAAGACTGCAAACCTCACTCAAGGAGAAAGATCTTGGGGTGAGTATAACACCGAGCATGTCTCCGGAAGCACACATCAATCAGATAACTGCTGCAGCATATGGGCGCCTGGCAAACCTGAGAACAGCATTCCGACACCTTAGTAAGGAATCATTCAAGACACTGTACACCGTGTATGTCAGGCCCATACTGGAGTATGCAGCACCTGTTTGGAACCCGCACTTGATAAAGCACGTCAAGAAACTAGAGAAAGTACAAAGGTTTGCAACAAGGTTAGTTCCAGAGCTAAGGGGAATGTCCTATGAAGAAAGATTAAGGGAAATCGGCCTGACGACACTGGAGGACAGGAGGGTCAGGGGAGACATGATAACGACATATAAAATACTGCGTGGAATAGACAAGGTGGACAAGGACAGGATGTTCCAGGGAGGGGACACAGAAACAAGAGGCCACAATTGGAAGTTGAAGACACAAATGAGTCAGAGAGATAGTAGGAAGTATTTCTTCAGTCATAGAGTTGTAAGGCAGTGGAATAGCCTAGAAAATGACGTAGTGGAGGCAGGAACCATACACAGTTTTAAGACGAGGTTTGATAAAGCTCATGGAGCGGGGAGAGAGAGGGTCTAGTAGCAACCGGTGAAGAGGCGGGGCCAGGAGCTAGGACTCGACCCCTGCAACCACAAATAGGTGAGTACAAATAGGTGAGTACACACACACACACACACACACACACACACACGTTGTGTTCCTGATGCTGCAGCTGTGGTGACGGTGGTACAACAAACACACTGAGACAGGTGGGAGGTGACGGTGGTACAACAAACACACTGACTGAGACAGGTGGGGGTGACGGTGGTACAACAAACACACTGAGACAGGTGGGGGTGACGGTGGTACAACAAACACACTGACTGAGACAGGTGGGGGTGACGGTGGTACAACAAACACACTGACTGAGACAGGTGGGGGTGACGGTGGTACAACAAACACACTGACTGAGACAGGTGGGGGTGACGGTGGTACAACAAACACACTGACTGAGACAGGTGGGAGGTGACGGTGGTACAACAAACACACTGAGACAGGTGGGAGGTGACGGTGGTACAACAAACACACTGACTGAGACAGGTGCGGGTGACGGTGGTACAACAAACACACTGACTGAGACAGGTGGGGGTGACGGTGGTACAACAAACACTCTGACTGAGACAGGTGGGGGTGACGGTGGTACAACAAACACACTGACTGAGACAGGTGGGAGGTGACGGTGGTACAACAAACACACTGAGACAGGTGGGAGGTGACGGTGGTACAACAAACACACTGACTGAGACAGGTGGGAGGTGACGGTGGTACAACAAACACACTGACTGAGACAGGTGGGAGGTGACGGTAGTACAACAAACACACTGACTGAGACAGGTGGGAGGTGACGGTGGTACAACAAACACACTGACTGAGACAGATGGGAGGTGACGGTGGTACAACAAACACACTGACTGAGACAGGTGGGGGTGACGGTGGTACAACAAACACACTGACTGAGACAGGTGGGGGTGACGGTGGTACAACAAACACACTGACTGAGACAGGTGGGAGGTGACGGTGGTACAACAAACACACTGACTGAGACAGGTGGGGGTGACGGTGGTACAACAAACACACTGACTGAGACAGGTGGGAGGTGACGGTGGTACAACAAACACACTGAGACAGGTGGGAGGTGACGGTGGTACAACAAACACACTGACTGAGACAGGTGGGAGGTGACGGTGGTACAACAAACACACTGACTGAGACAGGTGGGGGTGACGGTGGTACAACAAACACACTGACTGAGACAGGTGGGGGTGACGGTGGTACAACAAACACACTGACTGAGACAGGTGGGAGGTGACGGTGGTACAACAAACACACTGACTGAGACAGGTGGGGGTGACGGTGGTACAACAAACACACTGACTGAGACAGGTGGGAGGTGACGGTGGTACAACAAACACACTGAGACAGGTGGGAGGTGACGGTGGTACAACAAACACACTGACTGAGACAGGTGGGAGGTGACGGTGGTACAACAAACACACTGACTGAGACAGGTGGGGGTGACGGTGGTACAACAAACACACTGACTGAGACAGGTGGGAGGTGACGGTGGTACAACAAACACACTGACTGAGACAGGTGGGGGTGACGGTGGTACAACAAACACACTGACTGAGACAGGTGGGAGGTGACGGTGGTACAACAAACACACTGACTGAGACAGGTGGGAGGTGACGTTGGTACAACAAACACACTGACTGAGACAGGTGGGGGTGACGGTGGTACAACAAACACACTGACTGAGACAGGTGAGTGAGACAGGTAGGTGAGACAGGCGAGTGCGACAGGTGGGTGAGTCAGGTGGGTGAGACAGGTGAATGAGAAAAGTGGGTGAGACATGTGGGTGTGACAGGTGAGTGAGACAGGTAGGTGTGACAGGTGAGTGAGACAGGTGGGGAGACATGTGGGTGAGACAGGTGAGTGAGACAGGGGGGTGTGACAGGTGGGTGAGACAGGTGAGTGAGACAGGTGGGTGAGACATGTGGGTGAGACAGGTGAGTGAGACAGGTGGGTGTGACAGGTGGGTGAGACAGGTGAGTGAGACAGGTGGGTGAGACAGGTGAGTGAGACAGGTGAGTGAGACAGGTGGTTGTGACTTGTGAGTGAAAGAGCTGGGTGAGACAGGTGAGTGAGACAGGTGGGTGAGACAGGTGGGTGAGACAGGTGAGTGAGACAGGTGGGTGAGACAGGTGACTGAGACAGGTGGGTGTGACAGGTGAGTGAGACAGATGGGTGAGACAGGTGAGTGAGACAGTTGGGTGTGACAGGTTGGTGAGACAGGTGAGTGTGTCAGGTGGGTGAGACAGGAGAGTGAGACAGGTGAGTGAGACAGGTTGTTGTGACAGGTGAGTGAGAGAGGTGGGTGAGACAGGTGGGTGAGACAGGTGGGTGAGGCAGGTGAGTGAGACAGATGGGTGAGATAGGTGGGTGAGACAGGTGAGTAAGACAGGTGAGTGAGACAGGTGAGTGAGACAGGTGGGTGAAACAGTTGGGTGAGACAGGTGGGTGAGACAGGTGGGTGTGACAGGTGAGTGAGACAGATGGGTGACACAGGTGGGTGAGACAGGTGGGTGAAACAGGTGGGTGAGACAGGTGGGTGAGACTGGTGGGTGAAACAGGTGGGTGAGACAGGTGGGTGAGACAGGTGGGTGAGACAGGTTGGTGAGACAGGTGAGTGAGACAGGTGGGTGAGACACGTGGGTGAGACACGTGGGTGAGACAGGTGGGTGAGACAGGTGGGTGAGACAGGTGAGTGAGACAGGTGGGTGAGACTGTTATCGCTGTTCTTACTGCTGAACAGCGGTTTAGTGCTGATGAAGGTAGCGTAGGAAGCAATGATATGGCCGTGGACTAGATTGGCTTTAATCGGGTAGGAGTGAGTACACAACGGGCAGTGTGAGGGAGTGACCGCAGCCAGTCCGTGGAGGGGGCACCTGTGACTAACACGTCGGTCGGTCGAGGAGTGAGAGAGGGTGGTCTGTGCTTCCCACCGACCTAGGTAGGCCTACAGAGGGCAGCACTGAATGCCGCGAAATATGAACTAGTCAGAGCAGACGGCTAGGCTGTGTGCTCTGACAGTACAGGCTGTCTACATTTGCTCGGCCACGCACCTCGCGTCGTCCCGACGCGACAATACTGGTGGGCCCATAGGTATAAAGGAATTACACTAGCTACCCCAGAGAGGGACTGGCTTTCGCTCACTAGTAAATAAAAAATGGATAAAAAAATACAACAGGCAAAAAAAAACTCTCCCATCCAGGGGAAGAGAAAACTGGTTTGCCCGCGCTGTTTCATCGAGTAGAGAGCCAGGAGACGTCAGCACTGGAACTAAAATCTTCTATATACAGGTTGTCCGCAGGGCTGAACATCAGTTGACCACTCATCTACTAACGTTGTTGCACGCTCACATCTGCAAACAATGACTGACAGTAGCATTTCCTAAGGTGTGACATGTAACTCAGAGGGCAGCACTGCCCTGACCGTAATACAGGCTTTTTTCCTTTAGTTATAAAACACTGGTGCACATACGTACAATAATACTATATCCATGGAATTCATTACACTCTGGGTACCCTTCTAAAAGTATTTACATAATTACATGATGTTGTCCACCCTGACTCTATTATCGACTAGCTATACAATGTGTGTGCATTTATACCCATTTCTGCAAGCAAACAATTAGCATAACTAGTGTAGGAGTCAGACAAGTCAGTAGGTACGTCAATGTCACAGAAATGTACTGTTGTCCTGGGTCGCAGGCCATAAGTATGGAGCCTTACTGGGCCGTCTTCCGTACCAGTAGTAGTGGGAGAAGGGATAGACGGTTTGTCCCTAACATTAGTCTGATCGTGGCGTTGCAACGCACGCACCTCCAGCTCTGCTTCGGCCTGCATATGGTCCACATACTTCATGTGATCAAGGTGGGCTTCCTTGATAGTTCCCGTAGCAATCTCCCTCACCTCGAACTTATTGCCACGGAGCTGTCGTAGGACACGGTAAGGACCCACAAACTTTGGGACAAGTTTGTGCATACCTGGGGTCTGCACTGGGTTGAGCAACATAACTTTGCAACCTGGTTCCACTTTGCTTTCCTTGGCGCGGGCATTGCGCTCAGACGTGCACCTGTCAGTAGCTTTCATAAGGTTCTCTCGTACCCGCTGGAAGACAAGCTGCGTTGTCCTCATCTTTACTACACTGGGGTTATCAGTATCGTAAGTAGGTCTAGGTGGAGTAAACAGAATTTCATATGGTAAGCGCTTGTCATAGCCATACAAAGCAAAATGAGGTGTCTCACCGATCGAGCTGTTGAGGGAGGAATTTAATATACACTGAACATCTGGGATAGCCTCATCCCATGTAGTACAACTTGGGTTAACGGTTACTCTGAGCACCTTAGCGCGAAATATGAACTAAGCTGGCAGACAGCATGGGCTGTCTGTGCAGACAGTACAGGCTGTCTACATACGCTCGGCCACCTACCGCGCGTCGTCCCGACGCGACAATACTGGTAGTAAAAGAAACTCGGTCTCTCTCTCGTAGGAACAGGGCACAGAACACAAAATAAAAACATATATATACAGATGAACATGGAAAAAAAAACTTCCTACAGGGAGGGAAGAAAAAAACATGGGGTGTGCTAAACATCGTGGTCAAAGGCAGTGAGCGTCGAAGGGCATCACTGCACGCCTTCCTGCATCTGGACATATACTGCAACACAGGAGACATCGCTGCGGCTGAGCTGTGACGTAACAGGGTACGGTCTTCTCTGGAACGGTGAAGCAGACATCGTAGGAGTCACTGCAGGTTTTC
The DNA here is from genome assembly GCF_038502225.1 of Cherax quadricarinatus. Taxonomy (NCBI): domain Eukaryota; kingdom Metazoa; phylum Arthropoda; class Malacostraca; order Decapoda; family Parastacidae; genus Cherax; species Cherax quadricarinatus. Next base: position 14,837,169 of record NC_091295.1, read on the forward strand.
ACTCAACCTGGGGCACGACATACTGGTGCCCTCGAGTGAGGCGTCGACAAAACTCGGCAACTGGGCAGGACTTCTGGCAAGTGACTCAGGAGGACACTTCTCGACTGGTACTGTCGCTGGGCTGTCACTGCCGGCGAGCGTGGAGCGAGTTGTGGAGCTAGTCGTGGCAGAGACGACTGGGCGAAACATCTGGGAGTCGTAACATCATACACCAGACTGCAGTGAGAGAGCCAGCAGTCAAAGTGACATCTTCTTTGTGCAGGCTGCTCACTGAAGCTTGTGACACGAGGCTGACACAGCGCCTGCCGACAGGCCTGGCTGCGGCTTGACGAGTATCATCTCTCGACAGTTGGAGTTATAGCAGAGGTTAGCCTAAGCGTCCCCAGACTTGTTTCTCTACATATAACTGCACTCTGACGGTCTGGAGGTGAAGTGAAACAAATCTCGATGGGAATCGTAGCAGGTACGATTCTGCAGAACAACACGAGCGACGAGCATAAAAGCTTTCTGTACAAGAGGGCTCGGTCACTCGGGCTGTCTGATAGTTGTCAAACACACTGGTCACAAGGGTGACTTAACACAGTGGTGCTACTCAGGTCTGGCTGGCTCAGACCTCACTGGACACACGGAAACTTTACAAACACACCGCTGTACATACGGTACAACATGGCTTAACTAGCAAATGATGCTTTTCTGCGCATAAAACTGACTAAGACATACTAAAATGTGAGAACACTGACTGAGAGGAATTAATTAACACACGACATATATCTTCTCTCAATCTTCTCGACAATACTGAAATAATTACTAGAACACTCGATGTGACATCATGTGATGTCAGGCGTGATGTCGCGAGGTGACGTCAGCAGCACTGTGACGTCAGCAGACATCTCGAGGTGACGTCAGGCAGACATCGTGAGGTGACGTCAGCAGACATCGTGACGTCATGAAGTCGGGCAGCATCGTGGGTGGCGTCGATGTGATGCGGGCAGCAGACCACAGCATGAGGCCTTGGGACATCTGGTAACTCACGTGGCTTTGTAGGTCTACGTGACATCGGCCACACCCACGTGACGTGATCCACGTAGCTTCGAGTGGCCTCGGGCACTCGGATACACAGCACTGGCAATGAATTCATACGAAAAACAGCAGAAAACACAGCAGAGGGAGTGGGCAGTGGTGAGTGGTGTATGGTAGGCTGGTGGCGAGGAGCGTGCGTGAGTGTATGGCAGGGCGGGCATCTGGCCATTCCTCCTCCTCCTCCACCCACAAACACGTGGAGAAGCTCACACTGGACGCAGAAATCACCACAAAACTCACCTCTGGCTTGCTGAAACAGCTGTGCTGAGCTGAACAACAACAACAGCAACATACAAGTGACGCTGAACACGTGACTTGAGAAACAGCGTGGGACACTGTAGCGTGGAGTCACTGGGACGCCACGTACAATTCTCGAAGAAATTCGGCAAATTTCGGCTGGATCCTGCTAGTACCTGTGTCTGGATGCTCAAAAGTGCAGACACGACATCAGGATAACTCGTTGAGAGACGGATGCTTCTTGTGTAGGGTGATGAAGTGAAGATGACTTCATAACTCTTCCTCCTTCTCTCCAGGCAAACACAACTGCTGCAAGCACCGCTGTCACCATTTATAACGGGCTTATTTGGTAGCGTGTGTGAATGATATACGTCTTCGGAGGCTTCTTTGTTTATTGTTAAGTCGTTGTGGGTTACACAGGCTTGTGTGTTTGTGCCCATGGCCCGGGCAGGGCCATGCCCACGAGAGAGAGCTGGGAGTACTTGTGTCTTGATGCCAGGCCGCTGTGTGAGTGAGAGCGAGGCAAGTCTGGGCATACTGAAGTGGCAAGGCCTAGGTGGCAGCACCAGCATAGCGCGAAATATGAACTAAGCTGGCAGACAGCATGGGCTGTCTGTGCAGACAGTACAGGCTGTCTACAAGACAGGTGAGTGAGACAAGTGGGTGAGACAGGTGGGTGAGACAGGTGGGTGAGACAGGTGACTGAGACAGGTGGGTGAGACAGGTGGGTGAGACAGGTGAATGAGACAGGTGGGTGAGACATGTGGGTGTGACAGGTGAGCGAGACAGGTGGGTGTGACAGGTGAGTGAGACAGGTGGGTGAGACATGTAGGTGAGACAGGTGAGTGAGACAGGTGGGTGTGACAGGTTGGTGAGACAGGTGAGTGAGTCAGGTGGGTGAGACAGGTGAGTGAGACAGGTGAGTGAGACAGGTGGTTGTGACAGGTGAGTGAGAGAGGTGGGTGAAACAGGTGGGTGAGAGAGGTGGGTGAGGCAGGTGAGTGAGACAGGTGGGTGAGATAGGTGGGTGAGACAGGTGAGTGAGACAGGTGAGTGAGACAGGTGAGTGAGACAGGTTGGTGAGACAGTTGGGTGAGACAGGTGGGTGAGACAGGTGGGTGTGACAGGTGAGTGAGACAGATGGGTGAGACAGGTGGGTGAGACAGGTGGGTGAAACAGGTGGGTGAGACAGGTGGGCGAGACTGGTGGGCGAGACTGGTGGGTGAGACAGGTGGGTGAGACAGATGGGTGAGACAGGTGGGTGAGACAGGTTGGTGAGACAGGTGAGTGAGACATGTGGGTGAGACAGGTGGGTGAGACAGGTGAGAGAGACATGAGGGTGAGACAGGTGAGAGAGACATGAGGGTGAGACAGGTGAGAGAGACATGAGGGTGAGACAGGTGAGAGAGACATGAGGGTGAGACAGGTGAGAGAGACATGAGGGTGAGACAGGTGAGAGAGACATGGGGGATGAGACAGGTGAGTGAGACAGGTGAGTGAGACAGGTGAGTGAGACAGGTGGGTGAGACAGGAGAGTGAGACAGGTGGGTGAGACAGGTGAGTGAGACAGGTGAGTGAGACAGGTGAGTGAGACAGGTGAGTGAGACAGGTGAGTGAGACAGGTGAGTGAGACAGGTGAGTGAGACAGGTGGGTGAGACAGGTGAGTGAGACAGGTGAGTGAGACAGGTGAGTGAGACAGGTGAGTGAGACAGGTGAGTGAGACAGGTGAGTGAGACAGGTGAGTGAGACAGGTGAGTGAGACAGGTGAGTGAGACAGGTGAGTGAGACAGGTGAGTGAGACAGGTGAGTGAGACAGGTGGGTGAGACAGGTGAGTGAGACAGGTGGGTGAGACAGGTGGGTGAGACAGGTGGGTGAGACAGGTGGGGCTCACATTCCTCATTTTCAGTTTACTTTCTTTACCTGCTGCTACTTATAATATTCCACAACACAAGTCTTCAGTAACACAAACTTCCCAAACGTAGGTTCCAAAATTACGTGAGAAGTGAAGACGGACTGAAGATAGTTGACAGATGAACCTCAATGGAAATACGTCACTTTGTCTGACTTTTTTTTGTATTATCCCAGGTTATCTACATGTATACTGCTATGTATGATAATGTATGTAACTGTGTATACCTGAATAAACTTAGTTACACTGAGAAGTCAGTGTTACAATGGAATACTCAAGTAATCTTCCCAGGCAGCACAAGTCTTGCTTAATGTTTCGATTTGTTTTTCTTTGCAAAGAGAGACGACTTGAGGAGAGTTTTGTCAGGAGTCGAGAAGTGTCACAACGGTTTTGTTATTTGTGTTGCGAGGATGATGAACCCAGTGGAAATAATGATAATAATAATAATAATAATAATAATAATAATAATAATAATAATAATAATAATATGCTTTTTCCATACTGTTTCAAATCTATTTTTTTCTATCTTGCTTCTCTCCCTGTTATTTGTTCTTTTCCTCCTTTTTACCACCTTTTTCTTTTTATCATTTCATTCTTCCTTCAGTGTCAGCACCTCCATCTTCACCTCCTCGTCCTCCTCTATCATCCTCATCGTTTCCTCTTCCTGCTGCTCCTCTTCCTCCTGGCTGGCTGGTTGACCCCTCTGTAACTCACCTTCAATTCTGCCTCCTGGCTTTCTATCCCTTATACACACAGGTGAGGGATGAGTACACACACACACACACACACACACACACACACACACACACACACACACACACACACACACACACACACACACACGCACACACACACACATACACACACACACACACACACACATGGGGGGAGCAAAATTACTAGTTGTGGGTGATTTCAATCACAAGGAGATAGACTGGGAAAATCTGGAACCCCTTGGGGATCCCGAAACATGGAGAGCGAAGATGATGGATGTGGTCCTGGAAAACTTCAAGCATCAACATGTTAGAGACACTACCAGAGAGAGAGGTGAGGATGATCCAACAAGACTGGACCTTGTATTCACCTTGAGTAGTTTGGACATCCATGATATCACATATGAAAGGCCCCTTGGAGCTAGTGATCATGTGTTTCTGTGCTTTGATTACGTAATTGAGCTACAAGTGGAGAGAGTAGCAGGAATAGGATAGAAAAAACAAACTACAAAAGGGGAGACTACACAGGCATGAGTGGGAAAGAGAACTGACAGGAAAACCAGTAAAAGAAATGATGGACTATGTGACAACAAAATGCAAGGAGGAAGAGGAGAGGTTTGTTCACAGGGGAAACAGAAATAATGAGAAGACAGAACGAGTCCTTGGTTCACCCAAAAGTGTAGGAAGGCAAAAACTAGCTGCACTAGAGAATGGAAAAGGTGCAGAAGACGAAGAACTCAGGAAAATAAAGTTATCAGCCGAAGAGCCAGAAACGAATATGGACAGATAAGAAGGGAGGCTCAGCGAAAATACGAAAATGACATCGCATCGAAAGTCAAGTCTGACCAGAAGCTGTTGTATAGCCACATCAGGAGGAAAACAACAGTCAAGGATCAGGTAATCAGACTGAGGAAGGATGATGGAGAGCTCACACGAAACGACCAAGAGGTTTGTGAGGAGCTCAACAGGAGATTTAAAGAAGCATTTACAATGGAAACCAGTAGGACTCCAGGAATTCAGAACAGGGGAGTACACCAACATGTGCTGGATGAGGTACACAGAACCGAGGAGGAGGAGGAGGAGGAGGAGGAGGAGTTGAAGAAGCTGCTATGTGAACTTCAATCCTCAAAGGTTTTGGGACCAGACAACATCTCTCCATGGGTCCATAGAGAGGGAGCAGAGATGCTGTGTGTGCCACTAACAAAGATCTTCAACACATCCATTGAAACTGGGCAACTACCTGAGGTATGGAAGATGACAAATGTAGTCCCAGTTTTTAAAAAAGGAGACAGACACGACGCATTAAACTACAGACGTGTGTCACTAATGTGAATAGTATGCAAAGACATGGAGAATATCATCAGGAGGGGAGTGCTGGAGCACCTGGAAAGAAATAAGCGTATAATCGACAAACAGCACGGTTTCAGGGTAGGAAAATCCTGTCACAAACCTACTGGAGTTTTATGACAAGATGACAGAAGTAACACTGGAGAGAGAGGGGTGGATAGATTGCATTTTCTTGGATTGTAAGAAGGCCTTCGACACAGTTCCTCACAAGAGGTTAATGCAAAAGCTTGAGGATCAGGCACACATAACAGGAAAGGCACTGCAATGGCTCAGAGAATATCTGACAGGGAGGCAACAACGAGTCATGGTATGTGACGAGGTGTCAGAGTTGGCGCTGTGACTAGCGGGGCTCTGCAGGGGTCAGTCCTAGGACCATTGCCGTTTTTGGTATATGTGAATGACATAACGGAAAGGATAGAATTAGAAGTGTCCTTGTTTGCAGATGATGTGAAGTTAATAAGGAGAATCAAATCGGTCGAGGATCAGGCAGGACTACAAAGAGAATTGGACAGGCTACAAGCCTGGTCCAGCAACTGGCTCCTGGAATTTAACCCTGCTAAATGCAAAATCATGAAGATAGGGGAAGAGCAAAGAAGACCGCAGAGAGAGTATAGTCTAGGTGGCCAAAGACTGCAAACCTCACTCAAGAAAAAAGATCTTAGGTTGAGTATAATACCGAGCACATATCCTGAGGAACACATCAACCAGATAACTGCTGCAGCATATGGGCGCCTGGCAAACCTAAGAATAGCGTTCCGATACCTCAGTAAGGAATCGTTCAAGACTCTGTACACCATATACGTCAGACCCATACTGGAGTACGCAGCACCAGTTTGGAATCCACACCTGGTCAAGCACGTCAAGAAATTAGAGAAAGTGAAAAGGTTAAGGGAAATTCGCCTGACGACACTGGAGGACAGGAGGGTCGGGGTTTAGGAATGATAACGACATATAAAATACTGCGCGGAATATACAAGGACAGGATGTTCCAGAGATGAGACACAGAAACAAGGGGTCAAAATTGGAAGTTGAAGACTCAGACGAGTCAAAGGGATGTTAGGAAGTATTTCTTCAGTCACAGAGTAGTCAGGAAGTGGAATAGCCTAGCAAGTGAGGTAGTGGAGGCAGGAACCATACATAGCTTTAAGATGAGGTATGAAAAAGCTCATGGAGCAGAGAGACAGAGGACCTAGTAGCACTCAGTGAAGAAGCGCTGCCAGGAGCCGAGTCTCCACCCCTGCAACCACAATTCGGTGAGTACACTAAACCCAAGAAGATTAATCAGTCGAAATACTGTGATAACTGAGAGGAAGTATAATGTGATAACTGAGAGGAAGTATACTGTGATAACTGAGAGGAAGTATACTGTGATAACTGAGAGGAAGTATACTGTGATAACTGAGAGGAAGTATAATGTGATAACTGAGAGGAAGTATACTGTGATAACTGAGAGGAAGTATACTGTGATAACTGAGAGGAAGTATACTGTGATAACTGAGAGGAAGTATACTGTGATAACTGAGAGGAAGTATACTGTGATAACTGAGAGGAAGTATACTGTGATAACTGAGAGGAAGTATACTGTGATAACTGAGAGGAAGTATACTGTGATAACTGAGAGAAAGTATACTGTGATAACTGAGAGGAAGTATACTGTAATAACTGAGAGGAAGTATACTGTAATAACTGAGAGGAAGTATACTGTGATAACTAAAAGGAAGTATTCTGTGATCACTGAGAGGAAGTATACTATGTTAACTGAGAGGAAGTATACTGTGATAACTAAAAGGAAGTATACTGTGATCACTGAGAGGAAGTATACTGTGATAACTAAAAGGAAGTATACTGTGATCACTGAGAGGAAGTATACTGTGATAACTAAAAGGAAGTATACTGTGATCACTGAGAGGAAGTATACTGTGATAAGTAAGAGGAAGTATACTGTGACAACTGAGGTGAAGTATACTGTGATAACTGAGAGGAAGTATACTGTGATAACTGAGAGGAAGTATACTGTGATAACTAAAAGGAAGTATACTGTGATCACTGAGAGGAAGTATACTATGTTAACTGAGAGGAAGTATACTGTGATAACTGAGAGGAAGTATACTGTGATAACTGAGAGGAAGTATACTGTGATAACTGAGAGGAAGTATACTGTGATAACTGAGAGGAAGTATACTGTGATAACTGAGAGGAAGTATACTGTGATAACTGAGAGGAAGTATACTGTAATAACTAAGAGGAGGCTTAGAGCAGCTGGCATTTCCTCTCTTAGATAAGTAAACATCAGTGTACAGTCGTGTATATGTGCTTGGGATTCTTGGATGAGATGAAGGTCATTGAAGTAGACATTCCATAAGAATGGTCCCAGCACACTTCCCTGTGGAACACTTGCACCAGTAGGATGTCTTGCTGATTCTGTTCCATTGAGAACTACACTGAGAGATCTACGCTGAAGGTAATCATTGAGGAGACATAGTGTAGAACCTGCAGTTTCCAGTGCTTGCAGTTTTGCTAAGAGGCCCTGATGCCACACCCGGCCGAAAGCGCCAGCAATGTCGAGTGCTACCACACAGCTGACTTTGGATTCATCCAATGACTTACGCCACTTAGTGGAGAGATTTAAAAACAGATCAGCAGCAGAGTGACCCTTTCTGAAGCCATATTGACGATCACAAAGTGAGTGGTAGTCGAGAAACTCATTTCCCGTGAGTTTATTGTCTTAATTAAGGATCTTGCCAGTGGTTGACAGGAGTGACACTGGTCAGTAGTTGTTGATTTCTGCTCTGCTCTTCTTTTTGTGAACAGGGACTACATTTGCCTCTTTCCACAGAAAAGGTCATTTACACTGAACTAGGCAGTGCTGAAAGATGCGAGTTAGAGGTGCTGCTAGCTGGTCTGCACATCTCTCTCTCTCTCTCTCTCTCTCGCCCTTCCTCAGTTATTCAGTATGTCACACTAGGGTCAACTAGCACAGGAGTGCAGGGACCCTGCTGAGTGTGAGAGGGGAAGGGTTGTAAAGGAGAGAAGGGAAGGGGAGGGAGGGAGGGAAAAAAGGAGGGAGGGAGGGTAAGTAAGTAAGTAAGTTTATTCAGGTATACACAAATACAGTTACATAGAATTATCATACATAGCAGCATATGTGTAGAGAACCTGGGATAACCCAAAAAGTCAGACAGAGTGACTTATTTCCATTGGGGAGGGTAGGAGGAAAGGAAAGAGGGAAGTAGGGAGGGAAGTAAGGAGGAAATAGCTTGAGGGAGCATTGTATGTTGGTGGTCCCTCACTGTAACCTTTTTCACAAGCTCCCCCTCCCTCCTCCACCACCACCCCCAACACTACCACCCCAACCCCCACCACCACCCCCACCACCACCACCACCCCCACCACCACCCTTACTACCACCATCACCACGACCACCACCCCCACCACCCCCACCACAACCATCACCACCCCCACCACCATCATCACAACCACCATAACCACCACACCACCCACGCCACCACCACCCCCACCACAACCACCACCCCTACTACCACCACCACCCCCAACACTACCACCCCCACCACCACCACCACCCCCACCACCACCACCACCACCCCCACCACCACCACCCCCACCACCACCCTTACTACCACCAGCACCACAACCACCACCCCCACCACCACCACCACCCCTACTACCAACACCACCCCCACAACCACCACCACCCCCACCACCACCACCACCCCCACCACCACCACCACCCCCACCACCACCACCCCCACCACCACCACCACCACCCTTACTACCACCATCACCACAACCACCACCCCCACCACCACCACCACCACCACCACCACCACCCCTGCTACCAACACCATCACCATCCCCACCACCACCACAACCACCACCACCACCCCCACCACCCCCACCACAACCATCACCACCCCCACCACCATCATAACAACCACCATAACAACCACACCACCCACGCCACCACCACTCCCACCACAACCACCACCCCTACTACCACCACCACCACCACCATCCCCACCACCACCACAACCACAACCCCCATCACCCCCAACACCCCCACCACAACCATCACCACCCCAATACCATCATCACAACCACGATAACCACCCCACCACCCACCCCACCACTCACACCACCACAACCACCACCACCCCTTTCACCACCACAACCCCCCCACCCGCCACCACCCCCACCACCCCCACCACCCCACCACCACCACCACCACCCCCACCACTCCTTCCACCCCACCACCCCCACCACAACCATCATCATCCCCACCACTATCATCACAACCACCATAACCACCCCACCACCACCCACACCACCACCACCACTCCCACCATCATCCACACCGCCACCACCACTCCCACCACGGCACCCACCATAGCCATCCCACCACCACCACCACCACCACTACCTCAACCACCATAACCATCCCACCACCACCACCCCAACCACTACCACCCCCACCACTACCAGCACCACCACCACTGCCTCAACCACCACCACCACAGCCACCACCACCCCCACCATCACCGTCCCCACCACAACCACCACAACCGCTACCAGCACATTCACAACTCCCCACAACACTTCCACCACCCCAAACACAACTACCATCACCACCCCCTCCACCACCACAACTACCACCACCACCACCATCACAACCACCAACACAACGACCAGCTCACCACAACCACCAGGTCACCACAACCGCCAGGTCATCACAACCACCAGGTCACCAAAACCACCAGGTCTCCACGACCACCAGGTCACCACGACCACCATGTCTCCACAACCACCAGGTCACCACAACTACCAAGTCATCACAGCCACCAGGTCACCACAACCACCAGGTCTCCACGACCACCAGGTCACCACGACCACCATGTCTCCACAACCACCAGGTTACCACAACTACCAAGTCATCACAGCCACCAGGTCACCACAACCACCAGGTCACCACAACCAAGAGATCACCACAGACACCAGGTCACCACAGCCACTAGGGCTCCACAACCACCGGGTCATCACAGCCACCAGGTCTCCACAACCACCAGGTCACCACAGCCACCAGGTCACCACAACCACCAGGTCACCACAGCCACCAGGTCTCCACAACCACCAGGTCACCACAACCACCAGGTCACCACAGCCACCAGGTCTCCACAACCACCAGGTCACCACGATCGCCAGGTCACCACAACCACCAGGTCACAACGACCACCAGGTCACAACGACCACCAGGTCACCACAGTCACCAGGTCACCACAGCCACCAGGTCACCACAGCCACCAGGTCACCACAACCACCAGGTCACCACAGCCACCAGGTCACTACAGTCACCAGGTTACCATGATCACCAGGTCTCCACAACCACCAGGTCACCACAGCTACCAGGTCACCACAGCCACCAGGTCACCACAGCCACCAGGTAACCACAGCCACCAGGTCACCAAAGCCACCAGGTCACCACGACCACCAGGTCAACACGATCACCAGGTCTCCACAACCACCAGGTCTCCAACGCCACCAGGTCACCACAGCCACTAGGTCACCAGCCACCAGGTCACCACAACCACCAGGTAACCACGATCACCAGGTCACCACGACCACCAGGTCACCACGACCTCCAGGTCACCACAGCCACCAGGTCACCACAGCCACCAGGTCACCACAACCACAAGATCATCACAGCCACCAGTTCACCACAGCCACCAGGTCACCACAGCCACCAGGTCTCCACAACCACCAGGTCACCACAGCTACCAGATCACCACAACCACCAGGTCACCACAGCCACCAGGTCACCACAGCCACCAGGTCACCACAACCACCAGGTCATCACAGCCACCAGGTCTCCACAACCACCAGGTCACCACAGCCACCAGATCACCACAACCACCAGGTCACCACAACCACCAGGTCACCACAGACACCAGGTCACCACAACCACCAGGTCATCACAGCCACCAGGTCACCACAGCCACTAGGTCACCACAACCACCAGATCACCACAACCACCAGATCACCACAACCACCAGGTCACCACAACCACCAGATCACCACACCCACCAGGTCACCACAGCCACCAGGTCACCACAACCACCAGGTCACCACAACCACCAGGTCACCACAACCACCAGGTCACCACAGCCACCAGGTCACCACAACCACAAGGTCACCACAACCACCAGGTCACCACAACCACCAGATCACCACAACCACCAGGTCACCACAGCCACCAGGTCACCACAGCCACCAGGTCACCACAGCCACCAGGTCACCACAGCCACCAGGTCGCTCCTCTCCATTATCCTCCTCTTCCTTCTCTCTCTCTCCATCCTTTCTTCCCTCTATCCTCCTGCTCCGACTTCCTGGTTACCTGCCCCTCCTTCCTTCACCCCCGTCTGGCTGGGGAGGAGGGAGGGGCAGGGGGGAGGTAGGAGGGGCAGGGGGGAGGTAGGAGGGGCATGGGGGAGGGGGGAGATAAGGCTATGTTGTGAGAACCTTCATTTTGTGAGGTTGTGTGGGGCGGGGTTGATCCGAGGAGTACACTCATTACCCTGCCCCCCCCTCACCCCTCTCCCTGGACCCTTCTTACCCCTCTCCAGCCGCTTTACACCCCCACCCCGACACCTCACTTCATTATGAAGGTAGGAAAGCTTCTCTCTCAGGAAGGTAGGGACATGTACTTGTTATACTGAGTTATATATATATATATATATATATATATATATATATATATATATATATATATATATATATATATATATATATATATAAATATATATAGGGAAGTACCACTTCTATAGCTGGAAGGGGGACCCTCATCCTCAGAGAAGACAATAAACGTACCTCAGGAAAAACTCAAGGTTCTCCCGGGAGCTGTTTGAATATATATATATATATATATATATATATATAGATATATATATATATATATATATATATTATATATATATATATATATAGAATATATAGGGAAGTACCACCTCTATAGCTGGAATGGGGACCCTCATCCTCAGAGAAGACAATAAACGTACCTCAGAGAAAACTCAAGGTTCTCCCCGGAGCTGTTTGAATATTTTCTTCTCCTACCACCCCCTATATATGTTTTATTCTATGTGAACATTTATTAATAAACAAAATACATTTACAGAAAAAAAACATAAACATGAATACAATGGCACAATGTATCAAAGATGATGAATTTCCTCCAGCTCCTCCGAGGCTGGACGTGAGCCAAGTATGCAGCAAGCATTTCCCCTCTGGATGGCGACGCTGAGGCGCTGGAACATGAAAGTGGCTGCCCTTGGGTCCCTGGTGGTGTCGATGAGTCTGGAACCCAATTCTTTAAGGAAACGTGTGGCATTTTTTCCCCATGATCCCAAGGTCTCTGATCCCACTGGGACAAATTGATACTGTTGGCTAATGTCCCTGTACTTGCTGATCTTGTACTCCTCCCTGTGGTCAGCAGCTCCTCCCTGTCGCCCCACACTGTGATGGATATAGGTGTCAGCCAGTGTGGACACACAGGTATAGTCCCATGCTAAGAGCTTGCCATTCTTCCAAGGATATATATATATATATATATATATATATATATATATATATATATATATATATATATATATATATATATATATATATATATATATATATATATATATATATATAACACTAACCTCTTCCGTACTCCCTCCAAATTGGATATCACAGTGGAGAGAGGGAATATGGAAGATGTAAATGTTTTAGATATTTCGGAGTTGACTTGTCAGCAGATGGGTTTATGAAGGATGACGTTAACCATAGAATTGATGAAGCCAAAAAGGTGAGTGGTGCGTTGAGGTATATGTGGAGGCAAAAAACATTATCTTTGGAGGCAAAAAAGAGAATGTACGAAAGTATAGTGGTACCAACATTCTTATATGAGTGTGAAGCTTGGGTTGTTAATGCTGCAGCGAGGAGGCAGTGGAGATGTCCTGTCTAAGGGCAATGTGTGTTGCAAATATTATGCAGAAAATTCGTAGTGTGGAAATTAGGAGGTGTGGAGTTAATAAAAGTATTAGTCAGAGGGCTGAAGAGGGGTTGTTGAGGTGGTTTGGTTATTTAGAGAGAATGGAACTAAGTAGAATGACTTGGAGATCGTATAAATCTGTAGGGGAAGGAAGGCAGGGTAGGGGTCGTCCTCGAAAAGGTTGGAGGGAGGGGGGTAAAGGAGGTGTTGTGGGCGAGGGGCTTGGACTTCCACCAGGAATGCGTGAGCGTGTTAGATAGGAGCGAATGGAGACGAATGGTTTTTGGGACATGAAGAGCTGTTGGAGTGTGAGCAGGGTATTATTTTGTGAAGGAAACTGGAAGTGGGAGGTACAATTCCTGCACTTTAAAGGAGGGGTTTGGGATAGTGCCAGTTTGGAGGGACATCTAAACTGTCGTATCTGAGCACCTCTGCAAAGACAGTTATTATATAGGAGTGATGGTTTACCTGGAGATGTTTTCGGCGGTCAACGCCTATTACAACCCAAGATTCTAAATGGCCTGTTATCCTGGGTGTAAATGGAGCAAAATAAACACAGAAAAGTTTTGACTTATATTATCCTTCACCAATTTAGAACAGAAGTATGTACACTACATACACTATGAACAGTGATAGGTATTAGTGCACTCCACGGTAAGCAAGGCAGAATAGAAGCCACTAGAGAGTAGACCGTGCTTCAACCAGCTCTAGAATGGGAATGACAAGGGCAGACAGGAGAGTGGTACCCACATCACCTCTGCGATTGCCAAAACCATCTTCTTATTGGCTGGAACCTGGTTACTAGTTGAACGACGGGGCCCCATCGTCAAATCTCAGTCACCTGGTTCGCTGGTTGGGGGAGATAGCCTGTAAATGAGGGTGTGTACATGCGCCGAATAAAGGTTACGTACTCTTTGCATGCCACAACGCCCCCGCGGCTCGGTCTGAGACCAGGCCTCACGGTGGATAAGGGTCTGATCAACCAGGCTGTTACTACTGGCCCCACGCAAGCTGGCTTACGAACCATAGCTCGGTTGGTCAGGTACTGACTTTAGGTGCCTGTCCAGTGTCTTCCATTTGGTGAAAGAGTTGAATGATGAAAGTTTTTTCATTCTTTTTCGGGTTTTTCTTTCTTTTTGAGCCACCCTGCCTCGGTGGGAAACGGCCGACGTATATATATATATATATATATATATATATATATATATATATATATATATATATATATATATATATATATATATATATATATATATATATATATGCAAGTACCACTTCTATAGCTGGACTGGGGACCTTCATCCTCAGAGAAGACAAACGTCCCTCAGGGAAAACTGAAGCTTCTCCCGGGAGCTGTTTGAATATTTTCTTCTCCTACCACCCCTATATTTTATATTCTATGTGAACATTTATTAATAAACAGAATGCATTTACAGAAAACACAAACATGAATACAATGGTACAGTGTGTTAAAGATCATAAATTTCCTCCAGCTCCTCCGAAGCCGGACGCGAGCCAAGCATGCAGCAAGCATTTCCCCTCTGGATGGCCATGCTGAGGTGCTGGAACATGAAAGTGGCTGCCCTTGGGTCCCTGGTGGTGTCGATGAGTCTGGAACCCAATTCTTTAAGGAAACGTGTGGCATTTTTTCCCCCATGATCCCAAGGTCTCTGATCCCACTGGGATAAATTTATACTGTTGGCTTATGTCCCTGTACTTGCTGATCTTGTACTCCTCCCTGTGGTCAGCAGCTCCTCCCTATCGCCCCACACTGTGATGGATATAGGTGTCAGCCAGTGTGGACACAGGTATAGTCCCATGCTAAGAGCTTGCCATTCTTCCAAGGATAGATGGTGAGCCCATCGGGCGGTTTGCTGGGTTGTGGGTATTGTTGGCTGCTAGTGATCGGGGTTCCCTCTCGGCTGGGCATTCAGCTGTAGCAAGGATTCTCTTTATGATGTTGACCCCATTGTGTCTTGCATGCCAGCCCTTGGTTTTGGAACAGTTAAGACCATGTAGACCATATTGGTCTGCTTGTGCTTTGCCGCAAATACACGTATATTCTGTGTGAATTGGGGCAGTAAGACGAAGAGCCACTGCAATACAGAGGGTCTTGGAGTCGAGTCGCGTTCCCATTGCCGATATGGGAACTGTTTGGAGGATGTCCCCGGAGTGATGTGCACTCAGGGAGACTGCCCATCTCCAGGTTATCTGACGTTGCAGCCCTGAGCATGTTGGCAAGCACCTTTTCAGTGATCAGGCCATCCCAGCTTGACTGTGAGCCAGTGCTGCACTAGGGTTTGGTGCTGGAGCAGCAAGAGTCTCTCTCCCATTCAGTGATGGCACTGGCATAGCTAGGGTCTTGTATTCCTGCTGAGTCAGAGATTATCAGGAAGAATTTGTCTTATTAACTCGTTTGATGCTATGGAAGAGGATAGGAAAGCTGGCAGAGCAATCTGGGAGGATCTACGTACTCCTAGCCCTCCAAGCCTGACCGGAAGTGAGGCTTCCACCCACTGTCCATCTTCAAGGGAAAGATTCAATACACTCTAGCATGGTCTTAAGGAGAGAATCATATTCCTTGAGTTTTGGACTGATGAAGGCTGGGGAACATCTTAGAAAGTAGGTAAGTTTTGGGATTGACAGGCATCATGTGTGTCAATGTCTTTCATCCTGCTTTCCATTGTCCAGAGGTCTGAGAATTTTTTTTCTAGGATCAGATCGATGGCATTGAACCCAAGAGGAGCACCAAGGAGAATGCTATTGGCTGGATCAATGGCTCGTGCTCCTGGTAAAACAGCACTAATATTCTGGATCATCTATTATTACAATAACACCAATTGGAACGCCATTAGTGTTAGTAATATAAAAGTTCGGGATACATATATACACATTAAAATAAATTACTCTTTATTATATAAAACACAATCTTTGGTCTAGAGGTATTTAAAATATACATACATGATGCAGTAAATTATAATTAGCATTTTACTAAAATAATAAATAATTCGTTACACTACACAAGGTACAACTCTTGACACTACTGTGTCACTATATATATTATATATATATATATATATATATATATATATATATATATATATATATATATATGCTAAAATAATAAATTATACGTAACATATTTACAATAATAAATTACAATCAACTCCTCATGACGCTCTGTGTCTCTCACGACACTTATCCATGGTGTGTCGTGTCGCTCCCTCTCAACTGTGTCACTTGACACACTTTCTTCCGTGTAATGACGCTCCTGCTCAACCGTGTCCACTAGACACCCTTTTCTGTCACACGACACCCTTTTCTTCTCAGTGTTCCACTACGGTCCTGTAGCATATCTCAGTGTTCCACTCCATCATACGTCCCTAAGTGTCACACTACGGTCCTAGCCCAGTTCAGTGTAACACTCCAACCTTTTCTTCATGTAATGTCCCACTAAAACAGCATCAGTTGACTCCGGCCCACAGTTGACCAGCGTAGGCGGTGAGTCCGCAGACATCACCGGTAGTCCTGTAAATACTCTCTAAGGCCGGTAGAAGTACACCGTAAGATGGTCTGGTGAGTACTATCCACCGCCTTCAAGACTCAGTTGACACACCGCAAGGTGGTCCGATGCAGCGCACACTATGTTGCAAGCTCACTGAATGCGGCCGTCAAATAACCGAGGCCAACAGACTCAGTGAGCTGAGGTGAGCGCTTCTTCTAAAATCAGTAGAAGCCAGTAGAATACCAAAAGATGGGCAGTAGAATACTCTCTACTGCCAGTAGATCTATACTGTAAGGTGTTCTGGTAATTACTGCTGGATGCGTACCGTGAGGTGTTCAGGTACTTACTGCTTCTAAAGCCAGTAGATGTGTACCATGAGGTGTTCAGGTACTTACTGCTCTAAAGCCAGTAGATATATACCGTGAGGTGTTCAGGTACCTACTGCTGCTAAGGCCGGCTCAGCAGTCCCCACAATGGGTTTGATAACGTACCCAGTGGTACTGCCGGCCGGCAGGTTAACTATTTAACCGCTAGTTTGGTAGGGGGCCGCAACATCTGTTGATTGGTAGAAACTATTTCACATTTGGTGGGGTTTAAAGAAAGGCCCAGGCTTTCTCCCATGTCTTTAATTTTACTGATGTCCTCCAGGAGAGATTCTGTTGTGCCAGCTACGGTACCGTCGTCCAGGAACCAGATATTGAGCTCACTGGAGAGTGCCTCCGTGACTTCCTTGATGACCAAACAAAATAGAAAGGGGGCGAGAGGGTCCCCCTGTTGCACGCCCTCACATGAGTCAATTTCATGGTCCCCAAACAATAGTTTGGAAGTCACACTATAACACGAATCTATGAAGGGATAAAGGGAAGGGAAGTTTCTATAAACTGCTTGGAGAGCAGCGTCCCTTCTGACTGAGTTGAAAGCGTTAGCAAAGTCCAATTTGACCAAGGCTTTTTCATCGGACATGTTGATATACACTCGTGCTGCATAGGCAGCTGCTTCAAAGCCCTGTTGAACGCCAAAACCGAGCTGAGTTGGTTTCAGCATTGCAGCAGCCTCTTGACTCGCCCTTCTTACTGCAGCCTTGGCGACTAGGCGCCAAGGCCTGATTCCGCCATCCTTTTTCCGGAGGGCACACAATGAGGCACCAAAGAAAAGGGGTCTGATGGCCTCTGGGACACTGCCAGCCAGGCACAGGTTGGAAAAATTGGTGAGTTCAGACAGCAGCCTCTCTGAAACCTCACCAAGTGCTGGATTGAGTATTTGTTTTAAGTGTTGAGGCCTTAAACCGGTGAAACCTCCTGCTGAACCCTGTGGAAATGACAAAGCAGCTTTATACACGTCAGCATCCTGTAAGGTTAGATGTTCTCCGCCTGCTGCAATGTCAGGGAGGTCAATATATATATAATATATATATATATATATATATATATATATATATATATATATATATATATATATATATATATATATATATATATATATATATATATATATATATATATATATATATATATATATATATATATTGAAAGTGAATACAGGAAAGAGTAAGGTTATGAGGATAACAAAAAGATTAGGTGATGAAAGATTGGATATCAGATTGGAGGGAGAGAGTATGGAGGAAGTGAATGTATTCAGATATTTGGGAGTGGACGTGTCAGCGGATGGGTCTATGAAAGATGAGGTGAATCATAGAATTGATGAAGGGAAAAGGTTGAGTGGTGCACTTAGGAGTCTGTGGAGACAAAGAACTTTGTCCTTGGAGGCAAAGAGGGGAATGTATGAGAGTATAGTTTTACCAACGCTCTTATATGGGTGTGAAGCATGGGTGATGAATGTTGCAGCGAGGAGAAGGCTGGAGGCAGTGGAGATGTCATGTCTGAGGGCAATGTGTGGTGTGAATATAATGCAGAGAATTTGTAGTTTGGAAGTTAGGAGGAGGTGCGGGATTACCAAAACTGTTGTCCAGAGGACTGAGGAAGGGTTGTTGAGGTGGTTCGGACATGTAGAGAGAATGGAGAGAAACAGAATGACTTCAAGAGTGTATCAGTCTGTAGTGGAAGGAAGGCGGGGTAGGGGTCGGCCTAGGAAAGGTTGGAGGGAGGGGGTAAAGGAGGTTTTGTGTGCGAGGGGCTTGGACTTCCAGCAGGCATGCGTGAGCGTGTTTGATAGGAGTGAATGGAGACAAATGGTTTTTAATACTTGACGTGCTGTTGGAGTGTGAGCAAAGTAACATTTATGAAGGGGTTCAGGGAAACCGGCAGGCCGGACTTGAGTCCTGGAGATGGGAAGTACAGTGCCTGCACTCTGAAGGAGGGGTGTTAATGTTGCAGTTTAAAAACTGTAGTGTAAAGCACCCTTCTGGCAAGACAGTGATGGAGTGAATGATGGTGAAAGTTTTTCTTTTTCGGGCCACCCTGCCTTGGTGGGAATCGGCCAGTGTGATAATAAAAAGAATATATATATATATATATATATATATATATATATATATATATATATATATATATATATATATATATATATATATATATATATATATATATATAAACTTACCTAACCTTATTATAAAAAGTTCAATTTAATTTAGCTTAATCCGACTAAGTATATTGTAGATAAGTTTACAATAATTTATTACTAAAGAAACTCAATGAAATATATTTTTTTTTTCATTAGGTTCAGAATGATTTTTGCGAAATTGTTACATACACAAAATTTTCGCCCGTCTTATTCGGCAGCCACAACATTGCTATTTAAGTCAAAATCGCAAGTTTTACCTATTCGGCACGACATATATATATATTTATGTACATTTATAACAAATTTTACATTGAATTGAAAATATAGGATAGATGATCTGACCTGACCTGACCTGACCTGACCTGACCTGACCTGACCTGACTTGACCTGACCTGACCTGACCTGACCTGACCTGACCTGACCTGACCTGACCTGACCTGACCTGACCTGACCTGACCTGACCTGACCTGACCTGACCTGACCTGACCTGACTTGACCTGACCTGACCTGACCTGACCTGACCTGACCTGATCCGACCTGACCTGACCTGACCTGACCTGACCTGACCCGACCTGACCTGACCTGACCTGACCTGACCTGACTATGGTTGACTAATACCTGATCTTCATTAATTTGATCCTCTACACTATGAGACGATGCTCTCATCTCTTACAAATTCTTTGCTCAGAATTTTCAAATTCATAATCGAAATTTTTTCTTTCATACTGTACACAGATACTGTAGTTTACAAGTAATTAAATATTAGACACCAAAGAAAGGCACTAGTATGCGGTGCATTTCTCTCAAGATGATTAACTTGGGTGTGTGTGGTGTGTCTAGGACAGATACTTTATTTAATGTATATCAGACATAACTATGTTCTTGTGTGTCATCTTAAGCCAGAGTTAAGACACAGTGCATTACTGGTTGCTTAAATTAGTGAAGCATTTGAGTATGGTGTGACTGCCAGTTGTGCTCCTGCTTGTTGTAGGTGAGGCAGGGGGACCCAGGTGGAGCTACCTTGCATGTAGGTGCAGCCTTGACCTCCAAATTCTCACGAGCCTCGAGTTGGTTAACACCATACTGGACTCCGTCCTGTGTACGAGTCTTTATAGCTGCAACAGTGAGAGTTCTCATGCTTCCACTCCAAACTTGACTTGTGTCTTACTTCATATCCTGTAGCTCGATTGCTAGCGCACTCGGCTCACACACGGGGGTCGATCCCCGGCACGGCTGGAAACATTTGGGCATGTTTCCTTAAAACACCTGCTGTCCATGTTCACCCATCAATAAAATAGGTACCTGAGTGTTAGTCGACTGGTGTGGGTCGCATCCTGGGACAAAATTGACTTAATTTGCGGGAAATGCTCAGCATAACAATGGGCTTTCTATATAGTAGCGTGTCATTGATGTCAGCTGTAGTCTGTATACCTTGTACATGTACTGGTAGTAATAAATATTATTATTATTATTATTATTATTATTATTATTATTATTATTATTATTATTATTATTAATATTAATATTATAGCATAAATACCTGTATATACATTTTGGTGGTGAGAATATATAGTCATTTAAAATTAATTTCTTATATACAGTTTACTCCTGGTGTTTTTATTGTTCTATTAACTGGTATAAGGTAGTATCTAGCATAGCTAGCTATAAGACAGCAGGACCCGCATCCCCATCATGAGGTCCAATATTACACCGTTGAGGGTCATCTGAAAAAAAAGGTTTGTATAGTTATGAAGGAGAGGCAGTATATCAAGCATCAGTGCCTCAGTAGTGCCAAACATCAACACTGACGCAGCCTTCCAACGTTACTTCTGTTCCACTGATCCTCAGTAGTGCCAAACATCAACACTGACGCAACCTTCCAACGTTACTTCTGTTCCACTGATCCTCAGTAGTGCCAAACATCAACACTGACGCAACCTTCCAACGTTACTTCTGTTCCACTGATCCTCAGTAGTGCCAAACATCAACACTGACGCAACCTTCCAACGTTACTTCTGTTCCACTGATCCTCAGTAGTGCCAAACATCAACACTGACGCAACCTTCCAACGTTACTTCTGTTCCACTGATCCTCAGTAGTGCCAAACATCAACACTGACGCAACCTTCCAACGTTACTTCTGTTCCACTGATCCTCAGTAGTGCCAAACATCAACACTGACGCAGCCTTCCAACGTTACTTCTGTTCCACTGATCCTCAGTAGTGCCAAACATCAACACTGACGCAACCTTCCAACGTTACTTCTGTTCCACTGATCCTCAGTAGTGCCAAACATCAACACTGACGCAACCTTCCAACGTTACTTCTGTTCCACTGATCCTCAGTAGTGCCAAACATCAACACTGACGCAACCTTCCAACGTTACTTCTGTTCCACTGATCCTCAGTAGTGCCAAACATCAACACTGACGCAACCTTCCAACGTTACTTCTGTTCCACTGATCCTCAGTAGTGCCAAACATCAACACTGACGCAACCTTCCAACGTTACTTCTGTTCCACTGATCCTCAGTAGTGCCAAACATCAACACTGACGCAACCTTCCAACGTTACTTCTGTTCCACTGATCCTCAGTAGTGCCAAACATCAACACTGACGCAGCCTTCCAACGTTACTTCTGTTCCACTGATCCTCAGTAGTGCCAAACATCAACACTGACGCAACCTTCCAACGTTACTTCTGTTCCACTGATCCTCAGTAGTGCCAAACATCAACACTGACGCAACCTTCCAACGTTACTTCTGTTCCACTGATCCTCAGTAGTGCCAAACATCAACACTGACGCAGCCTTCCAACGTTACTTCTGTTCCACTGATCCTCAGTAGTGCCAAACATCAACACTGACGCAACCTTCCAACGTTACTTCTGTTCCACTGATCCTCAGTAGTGCCAAACATCAACACTGACGCAACCTTCCAACGTTACTTCTGTTCCACTGATCCTCAGTAGTGCCAAACATCAACACTGACGCAGCCTTCCAACGTTACTTCTGTTCCACTGATCCTCAGTAGTGCCAAACATCAACACTGACGCAACCTTCCAACGTTACTTCTGTTCCACTGATCCTCAGTAGTGCCAAACATCAACACTGACGCAACCTTCCAACGTTACTTCTGTTCCACTGATCTACAAAGTTTCTCATTAACAAGGTTTGTGGCGACGGAGGAAAATTATTTTGCTGATGTAAAATAAGACCGCTAATGGAAGTGAGGCTCATGCAGCCTCTTCACTTGGGTTACGTAATATAGCTTGGCAGAGGAAGACTCTCCGGAGGTAGAGCGAGGTAATATAAGTGAGGCTTCTGCAATACCTGCACGAGGCCAACAAAGGACATATTCCGGGTATCATCTTCCTGTCCTCGAAGAGGAAAAATTAATTCATTTATCATTCTTGCTCTTCATCTTTTTCCTGTGCATTTTTAAGACTTTCTTCAGTTGCCTTTTAAGTTAGTTTTAGCTTAAACTCGAGCCAGTTCACTTTTAGGGCTTTCAAAAGGCGTTCTTATGATGTGACTGTAGCGTGTGTATGGCAGCTACGGTAAAGCTGTCCCGTGGCTTGGTTGGCAACGCACTCGGCTTACATACTGAGTTTCAGTGGTTCGACCCCCGGCAAGGGTGGGAACGTTCGGCATGTTCATTATCCCTACTGTCCATTTTCACTTAGCAGTAAGTAGGAACCTGGGTGTTAGTCGACTGTTGTGAGTCGCACCACGGGGAGGGGGTAGTGTACCTCAGATAGAACACAACTTGGAAAATAGCTGTGAAACAGATGTCTGTAAAAAAAAAACACAAAAATAGGAAAAATGAAGACTGAGTAGCCTGTACGTTTTTGTGAAGCAAGAGTCCTGGTGCAGGAAGCAGTGCCAGGTGGCTCCCTGAAGGTGAGTCCTCATGGTCCCGTGTTCTACAAGAGTCCTAGTGCAGGAAGCAGTGCCAGGTGGCACCCTGAAGGTGAGTCCTCATGGTCCCATGTTCTTCAAGAGTCCTAGTGCAGGAAGCAGTGCCAGGTGGCTCCCTGAAGGTGAGTCCTCATGGTCCTGTGTTCTTCAAGAGTCCTAGTGCAGGAAGCAGTGCCAGGTGGCACCCTGAAGGTGAGTCCTCATGGTCCTGTGTTCTTCAAGAGTCCTAGTGCAGGAAGCAGTGCCAGGTGGCACCCTGAAGGTGAGTCCTCATGGTCCCATGTTCTACAAGAGTCCTGGTGCAGGAAGCAGTGCCAGGTGGCACCCTGAAGGTGAGTCCTAATGGTCCCGTGTTCTTCAAGAGTCCTAGTGCAGGAAGCAGTGCCAGGTGGCACCCTGAAGGTGAGTCCTCATGGTCCCGTGTTCTTCAAGAGTCCTAGTGCAGGAAGCAGTGCCAGGTGGCACCCTGAAGGTGAGTCCTCATGGTCCTGTGTTCTTCAAGAGTCCTAGTGCAGGAAGCAGTGCCAGGTGGCACCCTGAAGGTGAGTCCTCATGGTCCCGTGTTCTTCAAGAGTCCTAATGCAGGAAGCAGTGTCAGGTGGCTCCCTGAAGGTGAGTCCTCATGGTCCCGTGTTCTATAAGAGTCCTGGTGCAGGAAGCAGTGCCAGGTGGCACCCTGAAGGTGAGTCCTCATGGTCCTGTGTTCTTCAAGAGTCCTAGTGCAGGAAGTAGTGTCAGGTGGCTCCCTGAAGGTGAGTCCTCATGGTCCCGTGTTCTACAAGAGTCCTGGTGCAGGAAGCAGTGCCAGGTGGCACCCTGAAGGTGAGTCCTAATGGTCCTGTGTTCTTCAAGAGTCCTGGTGCAGTAAGCAGTGCCAGGTGGCACCCTGAAGGTGAGTCCTCATGGTCCAGTGTTCTTCAAGAGTCCTGGTGCAGTAAGCAATGCCAGGTGGCTCCCTGAAGGTGAGTCCTCATGGTCCCGTGTTCTTCAAGAGTCCTGGTGCAGTAAGCAATGCCAGGTGGCTCCCTGAAGGTGAGTCATCATGGTCCCGTGTTCTTCAAGAGTCCTGGTGCAGTAAGCAATGCCAGGTGGCTCCCTGAAGGTGAGTCCTCATGGTCCCGTGTTCTTCAAGAGTCCTGGTGCAGAAAGCAGTATCAGGTGGCACCCTGAAGGTGAGTCCTCATGGTCCCGTGTTCTTCAAGAGTCCTAGTGCAGGAAGCAGTGCCAGGTGGCACCCTGAAGGTGAGTCCTAATGGTCCTGTGTTCTTCAAGAGTCCTGGTGCAGTAAGCAGTGCCAGGTGGCACCCTGAAGGTGAGTCCTCATGGTCCCGTGTTCTTCAAGAGTCCTGGTGCAGTAAGCAATGCCAGGTGGCTCCCTGAAGGTGAGTCCTCATGGTCCCGTGTTCTTCAAGAGTCCTGGTGCAGTAAGCAATGCCAGGTGGCTCCCTGAAGGTGAGTCATCATGGTCCCGTGTTCTTCAAGAGTCCTGGTGCAGTAAGCAATGCCAGGTGGCTCCCTGAAGGTGAGTCCTCATGGTCCCGTGTTCTTCAAGAGTCCTGGTGCAGAAAGCAGTATCAGGTGGCACCCTGAAGGTGAGTCCTCATGGTCCCGTGTTCTTCAAGAGTCCTAGTGCAGGAAGCAGTGCCAGGTGGCACCCTGAAGGTGAGTCCTCATGGTCCCGTGTTCTTCAAGAGTCCTGGTGCAGGAAGCAGTGCCAGGTGGCACCCTGAAGTTGAGTCCTCATGGTCCCGTGTTCTTCAACAGTCCTGGTGCAGTAAGCAGTGCCAGGTGGCACCCTGAAGGAGAGTCCTCATCGTCCCGTGTTCTTCAACAGTCCTGGTGCAGAAAGCAGTGCCAGATGACACTCTGAAGGTGTGCAGGAGGCAGTGCCAGGTGGCACCCTGAAGGTGAGTCCTCATGATCCCGTGTTCTTCAAGTGTCCTGGTGCAGGAAGCAGTGCCAGGTGGCACCCTGAAGGTGAGTCCTCATGGTCCCGTGTTCTTCAAGTGTCCTGGTGCAGGAAGCAGTGCCAGGTGGCACCCTGAAGGTGAGTCCTCATGGTCTCGTGTTCTTCAACAGTCCTGGTGCAGTAAGCAGTGCCAGGTGGCACCCTGAAGTTGAGTCCTCATGGTCCCGTGTTCTTCAAGAGTCCTGGTGCAGGAAGCAGTGCCAGGTGGCTTCCTGATGGTGAGTTCTCATGGTCCCGTGTTCTTCAAGAGTCCTGGTGCAGGAAGCAGTGCCAAATGACACTCTGAAAGTGTGCAGGAAGCAATGCCAGGTGGCACCCTGAAGGTGAGTTCTCATGGTCCCGTGTTCCTCAAGAGTCCTGGTGCAGGAAGCAGTGCCAGATGGCACTCTGAAGGTGTGCAGGAAGCAGTGCCAGGTGGCACCGTGAGGGGGAGTCCTCATGGTCCCGTGTTCTTCAATAGTCCTGGTGCAGGAAGCAGTGCCAGATGGAACTCTGAAGGTGTGCAGGAAGCAATGCCAGGTGGCACCCTGAAGGTGAGTTCTCATGGCCCCGTGTTTTTCAAGAGTCCTGGTGCAGGAAGCAGTGCCAGATGGCACTCTGAAGGTGAGCAGGAAGCAGTGCCAGGTGGCACCCTGAAGGTTAGTCCTCATGGCCCCGTGTTCTTCAAGAGTCCTGGTGCAGGAAGCAGTGCCAGATGACACTCTGAAAGTGTGCAGGAGGCAGTGCCAGGTGGCTCCCTGAAGGTGAGTCCTCATGGTCCCGTGTTTTTTATGAGTCCTGGTACAGGAAGATGAGGGTGTATGAAAAGTGTTGTGGGAGTAAGATTCACTTCCTCCTAGCATCGTGTACCTTGACATACCTGCTTTTCCTCATGGCCATTCCACTGCCTGACCATCCTGAGGTTGAAGAAGTACTTCATGACATCACTATGACTCGCCTGTGTGTCTTACGAAATCGTAATACAACGAACTGCAGACGAACTAAGGTTACGTGTGGTGTTAGAACTCCTGGCTGGTGAGTGGTTCTAACCCCACCCGTACAGCGGTTTATTTACAGTCTTGTTAATGCGATTTCGTGAGTCATGATGATGACTTTGAGGGGACATGAGCTAGAGTTCGTCACGGCCACGCTGGTGGGAGATTCATCTGTCAAAACTTACATTTGTGGTCAATGGTGCCTATGTTAACCTCCCTGTGGTGTATAAATATACCTAGTTAGATGAATCTTATTGTAGCCAACTGGTCCAGTGGTTTACACACTGGCATAACATGAGTTCTAACCCCACCCGTACCCTGGTTTGTTTCACCTCTGTGTGTGTGTGTACTCACCTAGTTGTACTCACCTAGTTGAGGTTGCAGGGGTCGAGTCCAAGCTCCTGGCTCCGCCTCTTCACTGGTCGCTACTAGGTCACTCTCTCTCTGAACCGTGAGCTTTATCATACCTCTGCTTAAAGCTATGTATGGATCCTGCCTCCACTACATCGCTTCCCAAACTATTCCACTTCCTGATTACTCTGTGGCTGAAGAAATACTTCCTAACATCCTTTTGACTCATCTGAGTCTTCAGCTTCCAATTTTGACCCCTTGTTTCTGTGTCCCCTCTCTTGAACATCCTGTCTCTGTCCACCTTGTCTATTCCACGCAGTATTTTGTACGTCGTTATCATGTCTTCCCTAACCCTCCTGTCCTCCAGTGTCGTCAGGCCGATTTCCCTTAACCTTTCTTCATAGGACATTCCCCTTAGCTCTGGAACTAACCTTGTCGCAAACCTTTGCACTTTCTCTAATTTCTTGACGTGCTTGATCAAGTATGGGTTCCAAACTGATGCTGCATACTCCAGTATGGGCCTGACGTACACGGTGTACAGTGTCTTGAACGATTCCTTACTAAGGTATCGGAATGCTGTTCTCAGGTTTGCCAGGCGCCCATATGTTGCAGCAGTTATCTGGTTGATGTGTGCTTCCGGAGACGTGCTCGGTGTTATTCTCACCCGAAGATCTTTCTCTTTGAGTGAGGCTTGCAGTCTTTGGCCACCTAGCCTATACTCCGTCTGCGGTCTTCTTTGCCCTTCCCCGATCTTCATGACTTTGCATTTGGTGGGATTAAATTCGAGAAGCCAGTTGCTGGACCAAGTGTTCATCCTGTCCAGGTCTCTGTGAAGTCCTGCCTGATCCTCATCTGATTTAATTCTCCTCATTAACTTCGTATCATTTGCGAACAGGGACACTTCTGAGTCTAACCCCTCCAGCATGTCATTCACATATACCAAAATAGCACTGGTCCTAGGACCGACCCCTGTGGGACCCCGCTCGTCACAGGTGCCCACTGTGATACCTTATCACGTACCATGACTCGTTGTTGCCTCCCTGTCAGGTATTCTTTAATCCATTGCAGTGCCCTTCCTGTTGTACACACCTGATTTTCTAGCTTTCGCGCTTATCTCTTTTGAGGAAATGTGTCAAAGGCCTTGCAATCCAAGAAGATGTAATTAACCCACCCCTCCCTCTCGTGTCTTACTTCTGCTACTTTATCATAAAGCTCCAGAAGGTTTGTGACACAGGATTTACCTTCCATAAATCTGTGCAGGTTGGCGTTTATACTCTTGTTCCATTCCAGGTGCTCCACCACTCTCCTGATAATCTTCTCCATGATTTTGCATACTATATATGTGACACTGGTCTATAGTTTAGTGCCTCTTTTCTGTCTCCTTTTTTAAAAATGGGAATTACATTTGCCATCTTCCATACGTCAGGTAATTGCCCAGTTTCAAGGGATGTGTTGAAGATTATGGCTCACACAGCATTTCCACTCCCTCTCTAAGGACCCACGGGGAGATGTTGTCTGGTCCCATTGCCTTTGAGGTATCAATGTCCCTTAGCAGCTTCTTCACCTCCTCCTCAGTTGTATGTATGTCTTCCAACACTTGTTGGTATATTTCTTACTGGTGTCCCCCTCTGTTCTGTCCTCCCAGAGGCCTTCCTGTCTCCACTGTAAATACTTCCTTAAATCTCATGTTGAGCTCCTCACATACCCCTTGATCGTTTCTTGTGAATTTCCCACCTTCTTTCCTCAGCCTGATCACGTGGTCTTTGACTGTTGCCTTCCTTCTAATGTGGCTATACAGCAATCTCGGGTTAGACTTGTCTTTCGATGCTTTGTCGTTCTCGTACTGTCGCTGGACCTCCCTCCACACCTGTGCATACTCGTTTCTGTCTCTTCGTCTAATCTCTTTATTTTTCTGGGTCCTTTGCCTCCTGTACCTTTTCCATTCTCTGGTGCACTTAATTTTTGCCTCCCTACACCTTCGGGTAAACCAAGGACTCGCTTAGGTCTTCCCATTATTTCTGTTGCCCTTGGGAGCAAATCTTTCCTCTGCCTCCTTGCATTTTGTTGTTACATATTCCATCATCTCGTTTACTGACTTTCCTACCAGTTCTTCGTCCCACTGAACCTCCTGCAGGAAGTTCCTCATACATGTGTAGTGTTCCCTTTTACAGTTTGGCTTTTCTCATTCAATTCCTGTTACTCTCTCCACTTGTAACTCTACTATATATTCAAAACTCGGAACCACGTGATCACTAGCTCCAAGGAGCCTCTCGTAGGTGATGTCCTCAATGTCTGAACTGCTCAGGGCGAACACAAGGTCCAGTCTTGCTAGTTCATCCTCCCCTCTCTCTCTGTTATTGTCCCTGACATGTTGATGCATGAGGTTTTCCAGTACCATATCCATCATCTTGGCTCTCCATGTGTCAGGACCCCTGTGAGGCTCCAGGTTTTCCCAGTCGATCTCCCTGTGGTTGAAATCGCCCATAACCAGTAACTTTGCTCTGCTCGAGTGAGCTCTTCTTGCCACTCCAGCCAGTGTCCACCATCGCTCTGTTGTTTACTTCGTACTCCTCTCTTTGCCTGTGTGTACTCACCTATTTGTACTCACCTATTTGTGGTTGCAGGGGTCGAGTCTTAGCTCCTGGCCCCGCCTCTTCACCGGTTGCTACTGGGCCCTCTCTCTCCCCGCTCCATGAGCTTTATCAAACCTCGTCTTAAAACTGTGTATGGTTCCTGCCTCCACTACGTCATTTTCTAGGCTATTCCACTGCCTTACAACTCTATGACTGAAGAAATACTTCCTACTATCTCTCTGACTCATTTGTGTCTTCAACTTCCAATTGTGGCCTCTTGTTTCTGTGTCCCCTCCCTGGAACATCCTGTCTTTGTCCACCTTGTCTATTCCACGCAGTATTTTATATGTCGTTATCATGTCTCCCCTGACCCTCCTGTCCTCCAGTGTCGTCAGGCCGATTTCCCTTAATCTTTCTTCATAGGACATTCCCCTTAGCTCTGGAACTAACCTTGTCGCAAACCTTTGTACTTTCTCTAGTTTCTTGACGTGCTTTATCAAGTGCGGGTTCCAAACAGGTGCTGCATACTCCAGTATGGGCCTGACATACACGGTGTACAGTGTCTTGAATGATTCCTTACTAAGGTATCGGAATGCTGTTCTCAGGTTTGCCAGGCGCCCATATGCTGCAGCAGTTATCTGATTGATGTGTGCTTCCGGAGACATGCTCGGTGTTATACTCACCCCAAGATCTTTCTCCTTGAGTGAGGTTTGCAGTCTTTGGCCACCTAGCCTATACTCTGTCTGTGGTCTTCTGTGCCCTTCCCCTATCTTCATGACTTTGCATTTGGCAGGATTAAATTCGAGAAGCCATTTGCTGGACCAGGTGTCCAGTCTGTCCAGGTCTCTTTGAAGTCCTGCCTGGTCCTCATCTGATTTAATTCTCCTCATTAACTGTGTGTGTGTGTGTGTGTGTGTGGGTGTGTGCGTGTGTGTGTGTGTGTGTGTGTGTGTGTGTGTGTGTGTGTGTGTGTGTGTGTGTGTGTGTGTGTGTGTGTTTACCTGACTGAATTTTAACCCACGAAGTTTTTTTTCCAAGATAGGCACTTTGGCCGAGTAATTCGAAATGAAAACAGAAAATGCAGGACTACTGGAGAATGACTCAGGGTTTTACAGAAGAAACAACGAACCTCAGATAAAAAGTGCTCGTAGCTTATAGGAATTTTGCTGGAAGTTGAGCAGAGTGAAATATTGTGTTTGTTCTGAGTGGGAGTGACTGAGACAGCTGAGTGGCTGAGGAGCTGAGCGGCCTTCATGCTGTGATCACTCGCGGCAAACTGAGCCATGGAACCCAATGGAAGGAGCTCAGTAATACCTGTTGGTTACCAATTGAACATAAGAACATAAGAACATAAGAAAGAAGGAACACTGCAACAGGCCTACTCACCCATGCAGAGCAGGTCCATGGGCCTCCCCCCCCCCCCCCCCGGATTAGCCGAATGACCCACCCAGTCTGGTGACCTTCACTCAAGGAAGGAGCACTGCACCAGACCCAGCAGCACAAGCTGGTCAGGTCCAACTCACACCCACCCACACTCACTCATGTACTTATCTAACCTATTTTTAAAACTACACAACGTTTTAGCGTGAATAACTGTACTCGGGAGTTTGTTCCACTCATCCACAACTCTATTACCAAACCAGTGCTTTCCTATATCCTTCCTGAATCTGAAATTTTCCAACTTAAAACCATTACTGCGAGTCCTGTCTAGGCTAGATATTTTCAGCACACTATTTACATCTTCTTTATTTATTCTTGTTTTCCATTTATACACCTCAATCATATCCCCCCTAATTCTACGCCTTTCTAGAGAGTGCAGATTCAGGGCCCTCAGTCTATCCTCATAGGGAAGATTTCTGATACATGGGATCAACTTTGTCATCCTCCTTTGTACGTTTTCCAGAGCATTTATATCCATTCTGTAATACGGTGACCAAAACTGAGCAGCATAGTCTAAATGAGGCCTAACCAAGGATATATAGAGTTGAAGAACAACCTGAGGACTTCTATTATTTATACTTCTAGATATGAAGCCAAGAATTCTGTTAGCTTTATTGCGAACGCTAATGCACTGTTGTCTTGGTTTCAGATTACTGCTAACCAGAACTCCTAAATCCTTTTCGCAATCAGTAATATTAAGATCTACATTATTTAGTTTATATGTGGCATGGTTATTTAACCGTCCAACATTTAGAACTTTGCATTTGTCAATATTAAACTGCATCTGCCACTTCTCCGACCATTGCATCAGTCTATTCAAATCATCCTGGAGTGCTCTAGTGTCCTCATTAGAATGAATTGGACGGCCTATTTTAGTGTTATCAGCAAATTTGCTTATGTCGCTATTTATTCCCTCATTTATGTCGTTTATGTAAATTGTGAACAACAACGGGCCCAACACTGACCCCTGAGGAACACTGCTTGTGACGTGCCCCCATTCTGATTTCTCCCCATTTATGCAAACTCTCTGCTGCCTATTTGTCAGCCATGCCTCTACCCAGGAAAAAAATTCTCCTCCTATTCCGTGTGCCTTAAGTTTTCTCAATAGTTTCTGGTGTGGAACTCTATCGAAAGCCTTACTGAAGTCCATATACACAATATCATATTCATTACCATGATCTACCTCCTCAAACACCTTAGTGAAAAAAGTTAGTAAATTCGTAAGACAGGAACGCCCCTTTGTAAAACCGTGTTGAGATTCATTAATCAATCTGTGCCTATCAAGATAGCTACGAATTGCTTCGGCAATTATTGATTCCATAAATCTTCTCACTATGGAGGTAAGGCTTATTGGTCTATAGTTCGAAGCCAAGGACGTGTCACCTGCCTTGTAAATAGGTATTACATTTGCCATTTTCCACTTATCAGGCACTATGCCAGTTTGTAGTGATATGTTGAAAAGATTAGCCAAAGGTATGCTAAGTTCCTCTTTACATTCCTTTAACACCCTTGCAAACAGTTCATAAGGACCTGGGGATTTGTTAGGTTTTAGTTTCTCTATTTGTCTGAGGACCATGTCACTAGTTACTGCAATCGTGGATAGTTTATTATTATCCTGTTCTACATAATCTATTATTTCAGGAATATCGCTAGTATTTTCCTGGGTGAAAACTGAGAGGAATTAGGTATTGAGAATTTTACACATATCCTTATCACTGTGGGTGATCTGACCAGAGTTACTCTTATGTGGGCCAATCTTGTCCCTAATCTTACTTCTGTATACCTGAAAGAACTCTTTTGGGTTAATCTTTGAATCCCTTGCAACCTTAGCCTCATAATCCCTTTTTGCTTTTCTTATTCCTTTCTTTATTTCTCTCTTTAATTGAATATATTGATTTCTTAAATGCCCATCCCCTCTTTTGATACGCCTATATATGCCTCTCTTTTGACCAGTGAGATGTTTTAATCTATTGTTCATCCATTTGGGATCATTTTTGATAGATTTAATTTCCCTACTCGGAACAAAAGTTGTCTGGGCAGCTAGAACTATGCTCTGAAAAACGTCATATTGGCAACCAAGATCTCCTACCTGACCCATAGTCAGCACATCCCAATTTAGCCCATCCAGGTAATTTTTCAGTCCCACGAAGTCGGCCAAGCAAAAATCTGGGACAGAGATTTGATTGCAGTTATTTGGGTAATTCCATGATATATTGAAACTAAGTGATTTGTGATCACTTTCCCCAAGCTCATCATTAACCTCAAGATTATTAATCAGTGAATCTTTGTTGGCAAGAACCAAGTCAAGCAGATTGTTTCCTCTAGTTATGTCACAACCTGTTCTAAAAAGCAATCCTGAACCGTATCAAGAAAGTCACTAGTCTCAAGATTTAGAACATAAGAACATAAGAACGAAGGAACACTGCAGAAGGCCTACTGGCCCATGCGAGGCAGGTCCAAGTCCCTACCGGCTTAAGCCAATGCACCCAACCTAGTCAGGTCAGGTCACATTGACTTAAGGGAGGAACACGGCAACCGACCTGTTAGCACAAGCTATCAGGTCCAACTCACACCCACCCACATCTACTCATGTATTTATCCAACCTATTTTTGAAGCTACACAACGTTCTGGCCTCTATAACGGTACTTGGGAGTTTGTTCCACTCATCCACAACTCTATTACCAAACCAGTACTTTCCTATATCCCTCCTGAATCTGAATTTTTCCAACTTAAAACCATTGCTGCGAGTCCTGTCTAGGCTAGATATTTTCAGCACACTATTTACATCCCCTTTATTTATTCCTGTCTTCCACTTATAAACCTCAATCATATCCCCCCTAATTCTACGTCTTTCTAGAGAGTGCAGTTTCAGGGCCCTTAGTCTATCCTCATAGGGAAGGTTTCTGATACATGGGATCATCTTTGTCATCCTCCTTTGTACATTTTCCAGAGAATTTATATCCATTCTGTAATACGGTGACCAAAACTGTGCAGCATAATCTAAATGAGGCCTAACCAAGGATGTATAGAGTTGAAGAACAACCTGAGGACTCCTATTATTTATGCTTCTTGATATGAAGCCAAGGATTCTATTAGCTTTATTGCGAACACTTATGCACTGTTGTCTTGGTTTCAGATTACTGCTAACCAGAACTCCTAAATCTTTTTCGCAATCCGTAATATTAAGATCTACATTATTTAGTTTATATGTGGCATGGTTATTGTCCTGTCCAACATTTAGAACTTTGCATTTGTCTATATTAAACTGCATCTGCCACTTCTCCGACCACTGCATCAGTCTATTCAAATCTTCCTGGAGTGCTCGAATGTCCTCGTCAGAATGAATTCGACGGCCTATTTTGGTGTCATCGGCAAACTTGCCGATGTCGCTCTTTATGCCCTCATCTATGTCGTTTATGTAGATTGTGAACAGCAGGGGGCCCAACACTGACCCCTGTGGAACACCGCTCGTGACGCTTCCCCACTCTGATTTCTCCCCATTTATGCAAACTCTCTGCTGCCTATTTGTCAACCATGCCTCTATCCAGGAAAAAATTTCTCCTCCTATTCCATGTGCTTTAATTTTCCTCAATAGTCTCTGATGTGGGACCCTGTCAAAAGCCTTACTGAAGTCCATATACACAATATCATATTCGTTACCATGATCTACCTCCTCAAATACCTTAGTGAAAAAAGTTAATAAATTCGTAAGGCAGGAACGCCCCTTTGTAAAACCATGCTGAGATTCGTTGATTAATTTATGCTTTTCAAGGTGGCTACGAACTGCCTCGGCAATTATTGATTCCATAAATTTTCCCACTATGGAGGTTAGGCTTATTGGTCTATAGTTCGAAGCTAAGGACCTGTCACCTGTTTTGAAAATAGGTATCACATTTGCCATTTTCCACTTATCTGGCACCATGCCAGTTTGTAGTGATATGTTGAAAAGATTAGCCAAAGGTGTGCTAAGCTCCTCTTTACATTCCTTTAGAACCCTTGCATACAGTTCATCAGGGCCTGGGGATTTGTTAGGTTTTAATTTATCTATTTGCCTAAGGACCATGTCACTTGTGACCCTAATAGTGCACAGTTTATTATCGTCCTGTTCTACATAATTTATCATTACTGGAATATCGCTGGTATCCTCCTGTGTAAAAACTGAGAGGAAGTATGTGTTAAAAATTCTACACATTTCCTTATCACTGTCAGTGAGCTGACCCGAGGAACTTTTGAGTGGGCCTATCTTGTCCCTGATCTTACTTCTGTATACCTGAAAGAATCCTTTTGGGTTAGTCTTCGATTCTCTTGCAACTTTAACCTCATAATCTCTATTTGCTTTTCTAATTCCCTTTTTTATTTCTCTCTTTAACTGAATATATCGATTTCTTAATTGCCCCTCTCCTCTTTTGATTTGCCTATATATGCCTCTCTTTTGACCAATCAGATATTTTAATCTATTGTTCATCCATTTAGGATCATTTTTGTTTGATCTGATTTCCCTATTTGGAACATAATTTGACTGAGCAGCTAGAACTATGCCCTGGAAAGCATCATATCGGCAACCATCACCACCTACCTGACCCCTAGTCAGGTCATTCCAGTTCAGCCCACCTAAGTAATTTTTCAGTCCTATGAAATCAGCCAAGCGAAAGTCAGGGACGGAGACTTGATTGCCATTATTAGGGGAATTCCATGATATGTTAAAACTGAGTGATTTGTGATCACTCTCCCCAAGCTCATCATTAACCTCAAGATTATTAATTAGTGTTTCCCTACTGGCAAGAACCAAGTCAAGGAGGTTATTTCCCCTAGTTGGCTCTGTCACAAACTGTTTTAAAAAACAATCCTGGATCGTATCAAGAAAGTCACCCGACTCTAAATTTCCTGTCAAATTGCTCCAGTCAATCTGTCTATAATTGAAATCTCCCATTAGCACAACATTTTCGTATGTAGATGCCTTACGAATTTCGTCCCATAGAAGTTTACTGCACTCCCTATCAAGATTTGGGGCCCTGTAAATCACACCCAAAATTAGTTTTTCTCGGCCCTCGAGAAGCTGTAACCAAACAGATTCAGTGGCTGACGCTTCTAATTTAATATCTTGTCTAACACAACAATTTAAATTGTCTCTGACATACATCGCTACTCCACCACCTTTCCTGTTGACCCTGTCAGTGTGGAATAATTTATAGCCTTGTATGTGACATTCAGAGGGCATCTCTCTATCTTTCAGATTGAGCCAGGTCTCTGTTATAGCAATAATATCTATGTTTCCTGCACTTGCAATTAATCTTAGCTCATCTATCTTATTTCTAACACTCCTGCTATTAGTATAGTAAACCTTAAGGGAGCTAGTCCCTTGCTGCCCTCTGCTGTCCCCCTTTGTTTGCTGACCTGTTCTATTGTCTTTATTTATAACTTCATGCTGAATGCCTTTTATACATTTACTGTTTCCAACCCTAGTGTTGCAACCTGCTTGTTTCCCACACACACCCATACCTCTATCTTCCATCAGTTTAAAATCATAGGCATTTCACCAATGGCCTTCTCAATCGAGTCTGCAAGTGCTACCACCCCTGCCCCAGAGAGATGAACCCCATCCCTTGCATACATATCATGTTTGCCATAAAAGTTGTTCCAGTTGTCAATGAATGGGATTGCAAGTTCCTTGCAGTATCTGTCTAGCCAGCAATTTACACCAATTGCCCTAGACAACCATTCATTTCCTACTCCCCTTCTAGGCAAGATGCTACATATGATTGGGATCCCTCCCTTAGACTTAATGAAATCTATAGCTGACCTGTACTTATCTAGCAGCTCTTCTCTCCTACCCTTCCCAATATCATTTCCACCAGCACTGAGACAGATAATGGGCTTGTTCCCATTACCTGACATGATATTATCCAGTCTGTTGACAATGTCCCCAACACCAGCTCCAGGGAAGCACACTCTATCTCTCATCTTCTTATTCCTATTACAAAAAGCACGATCAACATATCTTACCTGAGAGTCACCAACCACAAGAATGCGCTTACCTTCATTAGCAGGGGCAGTAGTACCCTTACCTTCACTGGCCACTGAAGTACATTCATCCTGGAGAACAGAGAAGCGATTTCCTACCTTCAGATCTGCACTCTTAACTTTCCTTACTCTGATGCGCCTCCCATTACTGTGAACAACTCGCCACTTGTAGCAGGTGCTGGGCTGCACCTCACTGCTGGTAGCCGTTGCTACCACCCCACCTACAGCCTCCTCACAGTGAGAGACAGACTGCACCTCACTGCTAGAAGCCTCATTCCCCACATCTCCAACCACCTCACACTCTCTCCCAGGCCCATTGAGGTGGACCTTCAGCCTCCTAATCTCCTCCTGGAGAAGCAAGACCTCCTCCTTCAACTCTCCAACCTCAGCTTTTAAAACACTGTAGAAGCAAGCCATGCTTTGTAACCGTCCACGCTAATCCCCAAGCAGCTCAGGGTCTGTGACCTCGTCCCATAACAGCTTACTGCCCTCCCTATCAAGGTTTGGGGGCCTATAAATCACACCCAAAATTAATTTGTCACGCCCCTCGAGAAACTGTAGCCAAACAGATTCTGTGTTCGATGTTTCTAATCTTATATCATGTCTAAGACAACAATTTAAATTTTCTCTGACTTACATCGCCACTCCACCACCTTCCTGTTGACCCTATCAGTGTGGAATAGTTTATAACCCTGTATGTTGCATTCAGAAGGCATTTCTCTATCTTTCAGGTTGAACCAGATCTCTGTTATACCAATACTATCTATATTACCTACACTTGCAAGTAATCTTAGCTCATCTATCTTATTTCTTAGACTCCTACTATTTGTACAGTAAATCTTAAGGGAGCTGGTCACAGACCGGGCCGCGGGGGCGTTGACCCCCGAAACTCTCTCCAGGTAAACTCCAGGTACTATCTCTCTTTGTTTGGTGATCAATTGATTGATCAACAAACAAAGAGAGATCAGGCTGTTTGTGGGAACAAAGAGAGATCAGGCTGTTTGTGGGAAACAATCAGGCTGCAGCCTGATTGTTTCCCACAAACACCCATACCTCTATAATCTATCAGTTTAAATTCCTAGACAAGTCATCAATTACCCTCTCAATCGAGTTGGCTAATGCAACCACTCCTTCCCCAGAGAGATGAACCCCATCCCTGGCATACATATCACATTTCCAAAGAATAGGTCCCAGTTATCAATGAATGGGATTGCAAGTTCCTTGCAGTACCTGTCTAGCAAGCAATTTATACCAATTGCCCTAGACGTCCATTCATTGCCCACTCCCTCTCTCGGCAAGATGCTACATATGACTGGGATCTCTTCCTTAGACCTGACTACTTCTATGGCTGACCTGTACTTATCCAGCGGCTCCTCTCTCCAGCCCTTCCCAATGTCATTACCCCCAGCACTAAAACAGATAATGGGCTGGTTCCCATTACCTGCCATAATATTATCCAACCTGTGATGAATGGTTTTGAAAACCGACAAGTTGAAGAATTGAGACACTTATGCAACACATGGGAATCTTTACTGAAGAAACGTTTCGCCACACAGTGGCTTCATCAGTCCAATACAAAGTAGAAATGGGTAAGGAGAGTAGAAGTTTTAGGTAATCAGTCCCTCAACCTGGAATCGATGTGTTCAGTCCATCACTCTTGTAGGGAGTGTAGCATAGGGCCAGAGAGGTGGCTTATGTACTGCGGTGAGATGAGTTAACGCAGGAGGAGGCGGAATCACAGTGGGACCTGGCACTAGTGTAAGTAGGTCGTCGTCCAAAGGTTGGGCAAGCGTTGAAGTCTTTGTACCAAGATCCCATGATGTTGCAGTGTCTGACAGATGTGGTGAATGGTTTTGAAAAGACTTCAACGCTTGCCCAACCTTTGGACGACGACCTACTTACACTAGTGGCAGGTCCCACTGTGATCCCGCCTCTTCCTGCTTCAACTCATCTCACCGCAGTATATAAGCCACCTCTCTGGCCCTATGCTGCACTTCCTACAAGAGTGATGGACTGAACACATCGATTCCAGGTTGAGGGACTGATTACTCAAACTTCTACTCTCCTTACCCATTTCTACTTTGTATTGGACTGATGAAGCCACTGTGTGGCGAAACGTTTCTTCAATAAAGATTCCCATGTGTTGCATAAGTGCCCCATTATCCAACCTGCTGACTATGTCACCAACACCAGCTCCAGGAAGACACACTCTCTGTCTGACCTTTCTGTCTCTGTTACAAAATGCACGGTCCATATATCTTACCTGAGAATCGCCTACTATTAAAATATTCTTACCTTGATTAGCAGGGGAATCAGTGGTACCTTCAACCTCACTAACCACTGAAGTACACTCGTCTTGGATAACAGAGAATCGATTTCCTACCTTTACATCTTCTCTATTAACTCTCCTCATCTTCCTTCTTCCTGAACTGTGAACCACTTGCCAATTAAAGCGGCTGCCACTATCACTGCTGGTGACCATTTCCTCCTTCCCAGCTAAATCCTTCTCACACTCGCTCCCAAACTCATCTATGCGAAGCTTCAGCCTGCTATTTTCCTCCTGAAGAAGTAGAATCTCCTTCTTCAACACTTGAACCTGAGATTCTAAAACACTACAACAAGCCATGGTGCTTGGTAACAGCCCACGCTAACTCCCAAGAGCTTAGGCAGGTATGACCACACGTGACCACTGACCTCAGCGTACTGACCACTGACCTTCGGAAGTGAAGGTACCTGCGCCCCTGTTTCTAGACCAGGCCTCCTACCTGCTAGGCTTAATTAATCAGCCTACTGGTGCTAGCAGAACCAGTTAAAAAACACCGCAAACAGCAAAGTCAGACTGATCAACAGCTCTTGGAAATCACTGGTCACATCCCGCCTTGAAGACAGTGGAGGCCAGGCTTATACCTCCTGTAAATACAGAAATACACCTCAGACCAGTCATGCTGGTTGACTTCCTCCCCCACTTCACTCCAGGTGCACCACTACTCTTCTCCTG
This sequence comes from Cherax quadricarinatus, assembly GCF_038502225.1. Classification (NCBI taxonomy): domain Eukaryota; kingdom Metazoa; phylum Arthropoda; class Malacostraca; order Decapoda; family Parastacidae; genus Cherax; species Cherax quadricarinatus. The sequence goes on from NC_091295.1 coordinate 14,876,766, forward strand.
ACTATCCTGTCCAGAACCTTATACACTATGCATGCAAGTGACACTGACCTGTAGTTTAACGCTGTCTGTCTGTCCTGTTGCTAAGATACTGACAGTACATCCACTGCCATGTGTGTGTGTGTGTGTGTGTGTGTGTGTGTGTGTGTGTGTGTGTGTGTGTGTGTGTGTGTGTGTGTGTGTGTGTGTGTGTGTGTGTGTGTGTGTGTATGTGTGTGTGTATGTGTGTGTGTGTGTATGTGTGTGTGTGTATGTGTGTGTGTGTGTGTGTGTGTGTGTGTCTTTGTGTGTGTGTGTGTGTGTGTGTGTACTCACCTATTTGTACTCACCTATTTGTGGTTGCAGGGGTCGAGTCATAGCTCCTGGCCCCGCCTCTTCACTGATTGCTACTAGGTCCTCTCTCTCCCTGCTCCATGAGCTTTATCATACCTCGCCTTAAAACTATGTATGGTTCCCGCCTCCACTACTTCACTTTCTAGACTATTCCACGACTTGACTACTCTATGACTGAAGAAATACTTCCTAACATCCCTTTGATTCATCTGAGTCTTCAACTTCCAATTGTGACCTCTTGTGTACGTGTCCCATCTCTGGAACATCCTGTCTTTGTCCACCGTGTCTATTCTGCGCAGTATTTTATATGTCGTTATCATGTCTCCCCTGACCCTCCTGGCCTCCAGTGTCGTCAGGCCGATTTCCCTCAACCTTTCTTCGTACGACAATCCCCGTAGCTCTGGGACTAGTCTTGTTGCAAACCTTTGCACTTTCTCTAATTTCTTGACGTGCTTGACTAGGTGTGGATTCCAAACTGGTGCTGCATACTCCAGTATGGGCCTGACGTAAATGGTATACAGTGTCTTGAACGACTCCTTATTGAGGTATCGGAACGCTATCCGTAGGTGTGTGTGTGTGTGTGTGTGTGTGTGTGTGTGTGTGTGTGTGTGTGTGTGTGTGTGTGTGTGTGTGTGTGTGTGTGTGTGTGGGTGTGTGTGTGTGTGTGTGTGTGTGTGACTGGAGGATGGTGTGCACAATGAGGGAATGCGTCTTGATTAAAAATGCAGTTAGGACGGAGGCTGCCATGAATACTGAGAGGACAGAAGTCTCTTTGAGGTAAATCTCTGGTCCATGGTGAAAAACATCTGCTGGAAGAGGCACCTGCTGCTGCCTTCATACCTGCTGCCGCCTTCATACCTGCAACTGCCTTCATACCTGCTGCTGCCTTCATACCTGCTGCTGCCTTCATACCTGCTGCTGCCTTCATACCTGCTACTGCCTTCATACCTGCTGCTGCCTTCATACCTGCTGCTGCCTTAATACCTGCTGCTGCCTTCATACCTGCTGCTGCCTTCATACCTGCTACTGCCTTCATACCTGCTGCTGCCTTAATACCTGCTGCTGCCTTCATACCTGCTGCTGCCTTCATACCTGCTACTGACTTCATACCTGCTGCTGCCTTCATACCTGCTGCTGCCTTCATACCTGCTGCTCCCTTCATACCTGCTGCTGCCTTCATACCTGCTACTGCCTTCATACCTGCTACTGCCTTCATACCTGCTGCTGCCTTCATAACTGCTGCTGCCTTCATACCTGATACTGCCTTCATACCTGCTACTGCCTTCATACCTGCTGCTGACTTCATACCTGCTGCCGCCTTCATACCTGCAACTGCCTTCATACCTGCTGCTGCCTTAATACCTGCTGCTGCCTTCATACCTGCTGCTGCCTTCATACCTGCTACTGCCTTCATACCTGCTGCTGCCTTCATACCTGCTGCTGCCTTCATACCTGCTGCTCCCTTCATACCTGCTGCTGCCTTCATACCTGCTACTGCCTTCATACCTGCTACTGCCTTCATACCTGCTGCTACATTCATACCTGCTACTGCCTTCATACCTGCTGCTGCCTTCATAACTGCTGCTGCCTTCATACCTGATACTGCCTTCATACCTGCTACTGCCTTCATACCTGCTGCTGCCTTCATAACTGCTGCTGCCTTCATACCTGCTACTGCCTTCATACCTGCTGCTGCCTTCATAACTGCTGCTGCCTTCATACCTGCTACTGCCTTCATACAGGCTACTGCCTTCATACCTGCTGCTGCCTTCATACCTGCTACTGCCTTCATACCTGCTACTGCCTTCATACCTGCTGCTGCCTTCATACCTGCTACTGCCTTCATACCTACTACTGCCTTCATACCTGCTGCTGCCTTCATACCTGCTACTGCCTTCATACCTGCTGCTGCCTTCATAACTGCTGCTGCCTTCATACCTGCTGCTGCCTTCATACCTGCTACTGCCTTCATACCTGCTGCTACCTTCATACCTGCTACTGCCTTCATACCTGCTGCTGCCTTCATAACTGCTGCTGCCTTCATACCTGATACTGCCTTCATACCTGCTACTGCCTTCATACCTGCTGCTGCCTTCATACCTGCTGCTGCCTTCACAAATGCTGCTGCCTTCATACCTGTTGCTGCCTTCATACCTGCTGCTGCCTTCATACTGCTGCTGCCTTCATACCTGCTGCTGCCTTCATACCTGCTGCTGCCTTCATACCTGCTGCTGCCTTCATACCTGCTGCTGCCTTCATAAATGCTGCTGCCTTCATACCTGCTGCTGCCTTCATAACTGCTGCTACCTTCATACCTGATACTGCCTTCATACCTGCTACTGCCTTTATACCTGCTACTGCCTTCATACCTGCTGCTGCCATCATACCTGCTGCTGCCTTCATACCTGCTGCTGCCTTCATACCTGCTGCTGCCTTCATACCTGCTGCTGCCTTCATACCTGCTGCTGCCTTCATACCTGCTGCTGCCTTCATACCTGCTACTGCCTTCATACCTGCTGCTGCCTTCATACCTGCTGCTGCCTTCATACCTGCTACTGCCTTCATACCTGCTACTGCCTTCATACCTGCTGCTGCCTTCATACCTGCTGCTGCCTTCATACCTGCTACTGCCTTCATACCTGCTGCTACCTTCATACCTGCTGCTGCCTTCATACCTGCTGCTGCCTTCATACCTGCTGCTGCCTTCATACCTGCTACTGCCTTCATACCTGCTGCTGCCTTCATACCTGCTGCTGCCTTCATACCTGCTGCTACTGCCTTCATACCTGCTGCTACTGCCTTCATACCTGCTGCTGCCTTCATACCTGCTGCTGCCTTCATACCTGCTGCTGCCTTCATACCTGCTACTGCCTTCATACCTGCTGCTGCCTTCATACCTGCTACTGCCTTCATACCTGCTACTGCCTTCATACCTGCTGCTGCCTTCATAACTGCTGCTGCCTTCATACCTGCTACTGCCTTCATACCTGCTACTGCCTTCATACCTGCTGCTGCCTTCATACCTGCTGCTGCCTTTATACCTGCTACTGCCTTCATACCTGCTGCTGCCTTCATACCTGCTGCTGCCTTTATACCTGCTACTGCCTTCATACCTGCTGCTGCCTTCATACCTGCTGCTGCCTTCATACCTGCTACTGCCTTCATACCTGCTGCTGCCTTCATACCTGCTACTGCCTTCATACCTGCTGCTGCTGCCTTCATACCTGCTGCTACTGCCTTCATACCTGATGCTACTGCCTTCATACCTGCTGCTGCCTTCATACCTGCTGCTGCCTTCATACCTGCTGCTGCCTTCATACCTGCTGCTGCCTTCATACCTGCTGCTGACTTCATACCTGCTGCTGCCTTCATACCTGCTGCTGCCTTCATACCTGCTACTGCCTTCATACCTGCTGCTGCCTTCATACCTGCTACTGCCTTCATAACTGCTGCTGCCTTCATACCTGCTACTGCCTTCATACCTGCTGCTGCTGCCTTCATACCTGCTGCTACTGCCTTCATACCTGCTGCTACTGCCTTCATACCTGCTGCTGCCTTCATACCTGCTGCTGCCTTCATACCTGCTGCTGCCTTCATACCTGCTGCTGCCTTCATACCTGCTGCTGCCTTCATACCTGCTACTGCCTTCATACCTGCTGCTGCCTTCATACCTGCTACTGCCTTCATAACTGCTTCTGCCTTCATACCTGCTACTGCCTTCATACCTGCTGCTGCCTTCATACCTGCTGCTGCCTTCATACCTGCTGCTGCCTTCATACCTGCTGCTGCCTTCATACCTGCTGCTCCCTTCATACCTGCTGCTGCCTTCATACCTGCTACTGCCTTCATACCTGCTACTGCCTTCATACCTGCTGCTACATTCATACCTGCTACTGCCTTCATACCTGCTGCTGCCTTCATAACTGCTGCTGCCTTCATACCTGATACTGCCTTCATACCTGCTACTGCCTTCATACCTGCTGCTGACTTCATACCTGCTGCTGCCTTCATACCTGCAACTGCCTTCATACCTGCTGCTGCCTTAATACCTGCTGCTGCCTTCATACCTGCTGCTGCCTTCATACCTGCTACTGCCTTCATACCTGCTGCTGCCTTCATACCTGCTGCTGCCTTCATACCTGCTGCTCCCTTCATACCTGCTGCTGCCTTCATACCTGCTACTGCCTTCATACCTGCTACTGCCTTCATACCTGCTGCTACATTCATACCTGCTACTGCCTTCATACCTGCTGCTGCCTTCATAACTGCTGCTGCCTTCATACCTGATACTGCCTTCATACCTGCTACTGCCTTCATACCTGCTGCTGCCTTCATAACTGCTGCTGCCTTCATACCTGCTACTGCCTTCATACCTGCTGCTGCCTTCATAACTGCTGCTGCCTTCATACCTGCTACTGCCTTCATACAGGCTACTGCCTTCATACCTGCTGCTGCCTTCATACCTGCTACTGCCTTCATACCTGCTACTGCCTTCATACCTGCTGCTGCCTTCATACCTGCTACTGCCTTCATACCTACTACTGCCTTCATACCTGCTGCTGCCTTCATACCTGCTACTGCCTTCATACCTGCTGCTGCCTTCATAACTGCTGCTGCCTTCATACCTGCTGCTGCCTTCATACCTGCTACTGCCTTCATACCTGCTGCTACCTTCATACCTGCTACTGCCTTCATACCTGCTGCTGCCTTCATAACTGCTGCTGCCTTCATACCTGATACTGCCTTCATACCTGCTACTGCCTTCATACCTGCTGCTGCCTTCATACCTGCTGCTGCCTTCACAAATGCTGCTGCCTTCATACCTGTTGCTGCCTTCATACCTGCTGCTGCCTTCATACTGCTGCTGCCTTCATACCTGCTGCTGCCTTCATACCTGCTGCTGCCTTCATACCTGCTGCTGCCTTCATACCTGCTGCTGCCTTCATAAATGCTGCTGCCTTCATACCTGCTGCTGCCTTCATAACTGCTGCTACCTTCATACCTGATACTGCCTTCATACCTGCTACTGCCTTTATACCTGCTACTGCCTTCATACCTGCTGCTGCCATCATACCTGCTGCTGCCTTCATACCTGCTGCTGCCTTCATACCTGCTGCTGCCTTCATACCTGCTGCTGCCTTCATACCTGCTGCTGCCTTCATACCTGCTGCTGCCTTCATACCTGCTACTGCCTTCATACCTGCTGCTGCCTTCATACCTGCTGCTGCCTTCATACCTGCTACTGCCTTCATACCTGCTACTGCCTTCATACCTGCTGCTGCCTTCATACCTGCTGCTGCCTTCATACCTGCTACTGCCTTCATACCTGCTGCTACCTTCATACCTGCTGCTGCCTTCATACCTGCTGCTGCCTTCATACCTGCTGCTGCCTTCATACCTGCTACTGCCTTCATACCTGCTGCTGCCTTCATACCTGCTGCTGCCTTCATACCTGCTGCTACTGCCTTCATACCTGCTGCTACTGCCTTCATACCTGCTGCTGCCTTCATACCTGCTGCTGCCTTCATACCTGCTGCTGCCTTCATACCTGCTACTGCCTTCATACCTGCTGCTGCCTTCATACCTGCTACTGCCTTCATACCTGCTACTGCCTTCATACCTGCTGCTGCCTTCATAACTGCTGCTGCCTTCATACCTGCTACTGCCTTCATACCTGCTACTGCCTTCATACCTGCTGCTGCCTTCATACCTGCTGCTGCCTTTATACCTGCTACTGCCTTCATACCTGCTGCTGCCTTCATACCTGCTGCTGCCTTTATACCTGCTACTGCCTTCATACCTGCTGCTGCCTTCATACCTGCTGCTGCCTTCATACCTGCTACTGCCTTCATACCTGCTGCTGCCTTCATACCTGCTACTGCCTTCATACCTGCTGCTGCTGCCTTCATACCTGCTGCTACTGCCTTCATACCTGATGCTACTGCCTTCATACCTGCTGCTGCCTTCATACCTGCTGCTGCCTTCATACCTGCTGCTGCCTTCATACCTGCTGCTGCCTTCATACCTGCTGCTGACTTCATACCTGCTGCTGCCTTCATACCTGCTGCTGCCTTCATACCTGCTACTGCCTTCATACCTGCTGCTGCCTTCATACCTGCTACTGCCTTCATAACTGCTGCTGCCTTCATACCTGCTACTGCCTTCATACCTGCTGCTGCTGCCTTCATACCTGCTGCTACTGCCTTCATACCTGCTGCTACTGCCTTCATACCTGCTGCTGCCTTCATACCTGCTGCTGCCTTCATACCTGCTGCTGCCTTCATACCTGCTGCTGCCTTCATACCTGCTGCTGCCTTCATACCTGCTACTGCCTTCATACCTGCTGCTGCCTTCATACCTGCTACTGCCTTCATAACTGCTTCTGCCTTCATACCTGCTACTGCCTTCATACCTGCTGCTGCCTTCATACCTGCTGCTGCCTTCATACCTGCTGCTGCCTTCATACCTGCTGCTGCCTTCATACCTGCTGCTGCCTTTATACCTGCTACTGCCTTCATACCTGCTGCTGCCTTCATACCTGCTGCTGCCTTCATACCTGCTACTGCCTTCATACCTGCTACTGCCTTCATACCTGCTGCTGCCTTCATACCTGCTGCTGCCTTCATACCTGCTACTGCCTTCATACCTGCTACTGCCTTCATACCTGCTGCTGCCTTCATACCTGCTGCTGCCTTCATACCTGCTGCTGCCTTCATACCTGCTACTGCCTTCATACCTGCTACTGCCTTCATACCTGCTACTGCCTTCATACCTGCTACTGCCTTCATACCTGCAACTGCCTTCATACCTGCTGCTGCCTTCATACCTGCTGCTGCCTTCATACCTGCTGCTGCCTTCATACCCGCTACTGCTTTCATACCTGCTACTGCCTTCATACCTGCTGCTGCCTTCATACCTGCTGCTGCCTTTATACCTGCTACTGCCTTCATACCTGCTACTGCCTTCATACCTGCTACTGCCTTCATACCTGCTGCTGCCTTCAAACCTGCTACTGCCTTCATACCTGCTGCTGCCTTCATACCTGCTACTGCCTTCATACCTGCTACTGCCTTCATACCTGCTGCTGCCTTTATACCTGCTACTGCCTTCATACCTGCTACTGCCTTCATACCTGCTGCTGCCTTCATACCTGCTACTGACTTCACACCTGCTGCTGCCTTCATACCTGCTACTGCCTTCATACCTGCTGCTGCCTTCATACCTGCTGCTGCCTTCATGCCTGTTACTGCCTTCATACCTGCTACTGCCTTCATACCTGCTGCTGCCTTCATACCTGCTGCTGCCTTCATACCTGCTGCTGCCTTCATACTTGTTGCAGCCTTCATACCTGCTGCTGCCTTCATACCTGCTGCTGCCTTCATACCTGCTGCTGCCTTCATAACTGCTGCTGCCTTCATACCTGCTACTGCCTTCATACCTGCTACTGCATTCATACCTGCTACTGCCTTCATACATGCTACTGCCTTCATACCTGCTACTGCCTTCATACCTGCTGCTGCCTTCATACCTGCTACTGCCTTCATACCTGCTACTGCCTTCATACCCGCTACTGCCTTCATACCTGCTGCTGCCTTCATACATGCTACTGCCTTCATACCTGCTACTGCCTTCATACCTGCTACTGTCTTCATACCTGCTACTGCCTTCATACCTGCTACTGCCTTCATACCTGCTGCTGCCTTCATAACTGCTGCTGCCTTCATACATGCTGCTGCCTTTATACCTGCTACTGCCTTCTTACCTGCTACTGCCTTCATACCTGCTGCTGCCTTCATACCTGCTGCTGCCTTCATACCTGCTGCTGCCTTCATACCTGCTACTGCCTTCATACCTGCTACTGCCTTCATACCTGCTGCTGCCTTCATACCTGCTGCTGCCTTCATACCTGCTACTGCCTTCATACCTGCTGCTGCCTTCATACCTGCTGCTGCCTTCATACCTGCTACTGCCTTCATACCTGCTGCTGCCTTCATACCTGCTGCTGCCTTCATACCTGCTGCTGCCTTCATACCTGCTGCTGCCTTCATACCTGCTGCTGCCTTCATACCTGCTGCTGCCTTCATACCTGCTACTGCCTTCATACCTGCTACTGCCTTCATACCTGCTGCTGGCTTCATACCTGCTGCTGCCTTCATACCTGCTACTGCCTTCATACCTGCTGCTGCCTTTATACCTGCTACTGCCTTCATACCTGCTACTGCCTTCATACCTGCTGCTGCCTTCATACCTGCTGCTGCCTTCATACATGCTGCTGCCTTCATACCTGCTGCTGCCTTCATACCTGCTGCTGCCTTCATACATGCTGCTGCCTTCATACCTGCTGCTGCCTTCATACATGCTGCTGCCTTCATACCTGCTGCTGCCTTCATACCTGCTTCTGCCTTCATACCTGCTGCTGCCTTCATACCTGCTGCTGCCTTCATACCTGCTTCTGCCTTCATACCTGCTACTGCCTTCATACCTGCTGCTGCCTTCATACCTGCTGCTGCCTTCATACCTGCTGCTGCCTTCATACCTGCTGCTGCCTTCATACCTGCTTCTGCCTTCATACCTGCTGCTGCCTTCATACCTGCTGCTGCCTTCATACCTGCTTCTGCCTTCATACCTGCTACTGCCTTCATACCTGCTGCTGCCTTCATACCTGCTGCTGCCTTCATACCTGCTACTGCCTTCATACCTGCTGCTGCCTTCATAGCTGCTGCTGCCTTCATACCTGCTGCTGCCTTCATACCTGCTGCTGCCTTCATACCTGCTACTGCCTTCATACCTGCTGCTGCCTTCATACCTGCTGCTGCCTTCATACCTGCTGCTGCCTTCCTACCTGCTGCTGCCTTCATACCTGCTGCTGCCTTCATACCTGCTGCTGCCTTCATACCTGCTGCTGCCTTCATACCTGCTGCTGCCTTCATACCTGCTGCTGCCTTCATACCTGCTGCTGCCTTTATACCTGCTGCTGCCTTCATACCTGCTGCTGCCTTCATACCTGCTGCTGCCTTCATACCGGCTGCTGCCTTTATACCTGCTGCTGCCTTCATACCTGCTGCTGCCTTTATACCTGCTGCTGCCTTCATACCTGCTGCTGCCTTCATACCTGCTGCTGCCTTCATACCTGCTGCTGCCTTTATACCTGCTGCTGCCTTCATACCTGCTACTGCCTTCATACCTGCTGCTGCCTTCATACCTGCTGCTGCCTTCATACCTGCTGCTGCCTTTATACCTGCTGCTGCCTTCATACCTGCTGCTGCCTTCATACCTGCTGCTGCCTTCATACCTGCTGCTGCCTTTATACCTGCTGCTGCCTTCATACCTGCTGCTGCCTTCATACCTGCTGCTGCCTTCATACCTGCTACTGCCTTCATACCTGCTGCTGCCTTCATACCTGCTGCTGCCTTCATACCTGCTGCTGCCTTCATACCTGCTGCTGCCTTCATACCTGCTGCTGCCTTCCTACCTGCTGCTGCCTTCCTACCTGCTGCTGCCTTCATACCTGCTGCTGCCTTCATACCTGCTGCTGCCTTTATACCTGCTGCTGCCTTCATACCTTCTGCTGCCTTCATACCTGCTGCTGCCTTTATACCTGCTGCTGCCTTCATACCTGCTGCTGCCTTCATACCTGCTACTGCCTTCATACCTGCTACTGCCTTCATACCTGCTACTGCCTTCATACCTGCTACTGCCTTCATACCTGCTGCTGCCTTCATACCTGCTACTGCCTTCATACCTGTTGCTGCCTTCATACCTGCTGCTGCCTTCATACCTGCTACTGCCTTCATACCTGTTGCTGCCTTCATACCTGCTGCTGCCTTCATACCTGCTGCTGCCTTCATACCTGCTACTGCCTTCATACCTGTTGCTGCCTTCATACCTGCTACTGCCTTCATACCTGCTACTGCCTTCATGCCTGCTGCTGTCTTCATACCTGCTGCTGCCTTCATACCTGCTGCTGCCTTCATACCTGCTGCTGCCTTCATACCTGCTGCTGCTTTCATACCTGCTGCTGCCTTCATACCTGCTGCTGCCTTCATACCTGCTACTGCTTTCATACCTGTTGCTGCCTTCATACCTGCTACTGCCTTCATACCTGCTACTGCCTTCATACCTGCTGCTGCCTTCATACCTGCTGCTGCCTTCATACCTGCTACTGCCTTCATACCTGCTGCTGCCTTCATACCTGCTGCTGCCTTCGTACCTGCTACTGCCTTCATACCTGCTGCTGCCTTCATACCTGCTACTGCCTTCATACCTGCTACTGCCTTCATACCTGCTGCTGCCTTCATACCTGCTGCTGCCTTCATGCCTGCTACTGCCTTCATACCTGCTGCTGCCTTCATACCTGCTACTGCCTTCATACCTGCTGCTGCCTTCATACCTGCTGCTGCCTTCATACCTGCTGCTGCCTTCATACCTGCTGGTGCCTTCATACCTGCTGCTGCCTTCATACCTGCTGCTGCCTTCATACCTGCTGCTGCCTTCATACCTGCTACTGCCTTCATACCTACTACTGCCTTCATACCTGCTGCTGCCTTCATACCTGCTACTGCCTTCATACCTGCTACTGCCTTCATACCTGCTGCTGCCTTCATACCTGCTGCTGCCTTCATACCTGCTGCTGCCTTCATACCTGCTGCTGCCTTCATACCTGCTGCTGCCTTCATACCTGCTGCTGCCTTCATACCTGTTGCTGCCTTCATACCTGCTACTGCCTTCATACCTGCTACTGCCTTCATACCTGCTGCTGCCTTCATACCTGCTGCTGCCTTCATACCTGCTACTGCCTTCATACCTGCTACTGCCTTCATACCTGCTACTGCCTTCATACCTGCTACTGCCTTCATACCTGCTGCTGCCTTCATACCTGCTGCTGCCTTCATACCTGCTACTGCCTTCATACCTGCTGCTGCCTTCATACCTGCTGCTGCCTTCATACCTGCTACTGCCTTCATACCTGCTGCTGCCTTCATACCTGCTACTGCCTTCATACCTGCTGCTGCCTTCAAACCTGCTACTGCCTTCATACCTGCTGCTGCCTTCATACCTGCTGCTGCCTTCATACCTGCTGCTGCCTTCATACCTGCTGCTGCCTTCATACCTGCTGCTGCCTTCATACCTGCTGCTGCCTTCATACCTGCTGCTGCCTTCATACCTGCTACTGCCTTCATACCTGCTACTGCCTTCATACCTGCTGCTGCCTTCGTACCTGCTACTGCCTTCATACCTGCTGCTGCCTTCATACCTGCTACTGCCTTCATACCTGCTACTGCCTTCATACCTGCTGCTGCCTTCATACCTGCTGCTGCCTTCATGCCTGCTACTGCCTTCATACCTGCTGCTGCCTTCATACCTGCTACTGCCTTCATACCTGCTGCTGCCTTCATACCTGCTGCTGCCTTCATACCTGCTGCTGCCTTCATACCTGCTGGTGCCTTCATACCTGCTGCTGCCTTCATACCTGCTGCTGCCTTCATACCTGCTGCTGCCTTCATACCTGCTACTGCCTTCATACCTGCTACTGCCTTCATACCTGCTACTGCCTTCATACCTGCTGCTGCCTTCATAACTGCTGCTGCCTTCATACCTGCTGCTGCCTTCATACCTGCTGCTGCCTTCATACCTGCTGCTGCCTTCATACCTGCTGCTGCCTTCATACCTGTTGCTGCCTTCATACCTGCTACTGCCTTCATACCTGCAACTGCCTTCATACCTGCTGCTGCCTTAATACCTGCTGCTGCCTTCATACCTGCTACTGCCTTCATACCTGCTGCTGCCTTCATACCTGCTACTGCCTTCATACCTGCTACTGCCTTCATACCTGCTGCTGCCTTCATACCTGCTACTGCCTTCATACCTGCTGCTGCCTTCATACCTGCTGCTGCCTTCATACCTGCTACTACCTTCATACCTGCTACTGCCTTCATACCTGCTACTGCCTTCATACCTGCTGCTGCCTTCATACCTGCTACTGCCTTCATACCTGCTGCTGCCTTCATGCCTGCTGCTGCCTTCATACCTGCTACTGCCTTCATACCTGCTGCTGCCTTCATACCTGCTACTGCCTTCATACCTGCTACTGCCTTCATACCTGCTGCTGCCTTCATACCTGCTACTGCCTTCATACCTGCTTCTGCCTTCATACCTGCTACTGCCTTCATACCTGCTGCTACTGCCTTCATACCTGCTGCTGCCTTCATACCTATTGCTGCCTTCATACCTGCTGCTACTGCCTTCATACCTGCTGCTGCCTTCATACCTTCTGCTGCCTTCATACCTGCTGCTACTGCCTTCATACCTGCTGCTACTGCCTTCATACCAGCTGCTGCCTTCATACCTGCTGCTGCCTTCATACCTGCTGCTGCCTTCATACCTGCTGCTGCCTTCATGCCTGCTGCTGCCTTCATACCTGCTGCTGCCTTCATATCTCCTGGAGGAGGTATACCTTCAGGGATTACTACAAAGTATACCTTCAGGGATAACTATGAGGTATCCCTTCAGGGTTAATTACTGCGTGGTATAACTTCAAGGATAACTAATTACAGAATATACCATAACAAGTGGTTTTGAAAGACGAGGGATACCTTGATTATGGTGATGGTTCTGGATCCAAGGAACTGGAGCTACCTTCCTCTTCCTCTACCAACCACTCTGAGGGCGCCTACCCATCAGTACATGACACTCACTCACCACCTTAGCTGAATAACTTAGATGCTGCACTCACAGCTGAGTAACTTAGATACTTTACTCACCTCAGATGAGTAACTTAGATACTTCACAACATCTTCATTAAGTTTAAGTGTTAATAATACAACTTAGCTTCAAGTTGTACTGTTAAACACTAAGTTTATGTAAACTTCCAACTTGTATTGAGGAGTAACTCAACTTAGTGTTGTAGTGTGTTGTAGTAACCTTGTGTTGTAGTGTGTTGTAGTAACCTTGTGTTGTAGTGTGATGTAGTAACCTTGTGTTGTAGTGTGATGTAGTAACCTTGTGTTGTAGTGTGTTGTAGTAACCTTGTGTTGTAGTGTGTTGTAGTAACCTTGTGTTGTAGTGTGATGTAGTAACCTTGTGTTGTAGTGTGTTGTAGTAACCTTGTGTTGTAGTGTGTTGTAGTAACCTTGTGTTGTAGTGTGATGTAGTAACCTTGTGTTGTAGTGTGATGTAGTAACCTTGTGTTGTAGTGTGTTGTAGTAACCTTGTGTTGTAGTGTGTTGTAGTAACCTTGTGTTGTAGTGTGTTGTAGTAACCTTGTGTTGTAGTGTGTTGTAGTAACCTTGTGTTGTAGAGTGTTGTAGTAACCTTGTGTTGTAGTGTGTTGTAGTAACCTTGTGTTGTAGAGTGATGTAGTAACCTTGTGTTGTAGTGTGTTGTAGTAACCTTGTGTTGTAGTGTGTTGTAGTAACCTTGTGTTGTAGTGTGTTGTAGTAACCTTGTGTTGTAGAGTGATGTAGTAACCTTGTGTTGTAGTGTGTTGTAGTAACCTTGTGTTGTAGTGTGTTGTAGTAACCTTGTGTTGTAGAGTGATGTAGTAACCTTGTGTTGTAGTGTGTTGTAGTGTGATGTAGTAACCTTGTGTTGTAGTGTGTTGTAGTGTGATGTAGTAACCTTGTGTTGTAGAGTGATGTAGTAACCTTGTGTTGTAGTGTTGTAGTAACCTTGTGTTGTAGAGTGATGTAGTAACCTTGTGTTGTAGTGTGTTGTAGTAACCTTGTGTTGTAGAGTGATGTAGTAACCTTGTGTTGTAGTGTGTTGTAGTAACCTTGTGTTGTAGTGTGTTGTAGTAACCTTGTGTTGTAGTGTGATGTAGTAACCTTGTGTTGTAGTGTGTTGTAGTAACTTTGTGTTGTAGTGTGTTGTAGTAACCTTGTGTTGTAGAGTGTTGTAGTAACCTTGTGTTGTAGTGTGTTGTAGTAACCTTGTGTTGTAGAGTGATGTAGTAACCTTGTGTTGTAGTGTGTTGTAGTAACCTTGTGTTGTAGTGTGTTGTAGTAACCTTGTGTTGTAGTGTGTTGTAGTAACCTTGTGTTGTAGAGTGATGTAGTAACCTTGTGTTGTAGTGTGTTGTAGTAACCTTGTGTTGTAGTGTGTTGTAGTAACCTTGTGTTGTAGAGTGATGTAGTAACCTTGTGTTGTAGTGTGTTGTAGTGTGATGTAGTAACCTTGTGTTGTAGTGTGTTGTAGTGTGATGTAGTAACCTTGTGTTGTAGAGTGATGTAGTAACCTTGTGTTGTAGTGTTGTAGTAACCTTGTGTTGTAGAGTGATGTAGTAACCTTGTGTTGTAGTGTGTTGTAGTAACCTTGTGTTGTAGAGTGATGTAGTAACCTTGTGTTGTAGTGTGTTGTAGTAACCTTGTGTTGTAGTGTGTTGTAGTAACCTTGTGTTGTAGTGTGATGTAGTAACCTTGTGTTGTAGTGTGTTGTAGTAACCTTGTGTTGTAGTGTGTTGTAGTGTGATGTAGTAACCTTGTGTTGTAGAGTGATGTAGTAACCTTGTGTTGTAGTGTTGTAGTAACCTTGTGTTGTAGAGTGATGTAGTAACCTTGTGTTGTAGTGTTGTAGTAACCTTGTGTTGTAGAGTGATGTAGTAACCTTGTGTTGTAGTGTGTTGTAGTAACCTTGTGTTGTAGAGTGATGTAGTAACCTTGTGTTGTAGTGTGTTGTAGTAACCTTGTGTTGTAGTGTGTTGTAGTAACCTTGTGTTGTAGTGTGATGTAGTAACCTTGTGTTGTAGAGTGATGTAGTAACCTTGTGTTGTAGTGTGTTGTAGTGTGTTGTAGTAACCTTGTGTTGTAGAGTGATGTAGTAACCTTGTGTTGTAGTGTGTTGTAGTAACCTTGTGTTGTAGTGTGTTGTAGTGTGATGTAGTAACCTTGTGTTGTAGAGTGATGTAGTAACCTTGTGTTGTAGTTTGTTGTAGTAACCTTGTGTTGTAGTGTGATGTAGTAACCTTGTGTTGTAGTGTGTTGTAGTGTGATGTAGTAACCTTGTGTTGTAGTGTGTTGTAGTGTGTTGTAGTAACCTTGTGTTGTAGTGTGATGTAGTAACGTTGTGTTGTAGAGTGATGTAGTAACCTTGTGTTGTAGTGTGTTGTAGTAACCTTGTGTTGTAGAGTGATGTAGTAACCTTGTGTTGTAGAGTGATGTAGTAACCTTGTGTTGTAGTGTGTTGTAGTAACCTTGTGTTGTAGTGTGTTGTAGTAACCTTGTGTTGTAGTGTGATGTAGTAACCTTGTGTTGTAGAGTGATGTAGTAACCTTGTGTTGTAGTGTGTTGTAGTAACCTTGTATTGTAGAGTGATGTAGTAACCTTGTGTTGTAGTGTGTTGTAGTAACCTTGTGTTGTAGTGTGTTGTAGTGTGATGTAGTAACCTTGTGTTGTAGAGTGATGTAGTAACCTTGTGTTGTAGTGTGTTGTAGTAACCTTGTGTTGTAGTGTGTTGTAGTGTGTTGTAGTAACCTTGTGTTGTAGAGTGATGTAGTAACCTTGTGTTGTAGTGTGTTGTAGTAACCTTGTGTTGTAGAGTGATGTAGTAACCTTGTGTTGTAGTGTGTTGTAGTAACCTTGTGTTGTAGAGTGATGTAGTAACCTTGTGTTGTAGTGTGTTGTAGTAACCTTGTGTTGTAGAGTGATGTAGTAACCTTGTGTTGTAGTGTGTTGTAGTGTGTTGTAGTAACCTTGTGTTGTAGAGTGATGTAGTAACCTTGTGTTGTAGTGTGTTGTAGTAACCTTGTGTTGTAGTGTGTTGTAGTGTGTTGTAGTAACCTTGTGTTGTAGTGTGTTGTAGTAACCTTGTGTTGTAGAGTGATGTAGTAACCTTGTGTTGTAGTGTGTTGTAGTAACCTTGTGTTGTAGTGTGTTGTAGTAACCTTGTGTTGTAGAGTGATGTATTAACCTTGTGTTGTAGTGTGTTGTAGTAACCTTGTGTTGTAGTGTGTTGTAGTAGCCTTGTGTTGTAGTGTGTTGTAGTAACCTTGTGTTGTAGAGTGATGTAGTAACCTTGTGTTGTAGTGTGATGTAGTAACCTTGTGTTGTAGTGTGTTGTAGTAACCTTGTGTTGTAGTAACCTTGTGTTGTAGTATGATGTAGTAACCTTGTGTTGTAGTGTGTTGTAGTAACCTTGTGTTGTAGTGTGTTGTAGTAACCTTGTGTTGTAGTGTGTTGTAGTAACCTTGTGATGCTGCTGCAGCAGCAGCAGCAGCAGCAGCAGCAGCAGCGGCAGCAGCAGCAGCAGCAGCAGCAGCGGCAGCAGCGGCAGCAGCGGCAGCAGCGGCAGCAGCGGCAGCAGCAGCGGCAGCAGCAGCGGCAGCAGCAGCGGCAGCAGCAGCGGCAGCGGCAGCGGCAGCGGCAGCGGCAGCGGCAGCGGCAGCGGCAGCGGCAGCGGCAGCGGCAGCCGCAGCAGCAGCCGCTATCTGTCAACCTGTTGTTCTACTGACTGGACTAGTCTCTGGTGTAGTGTTGTGTTCAGTGTTATCTCACAAGCCAGGACGATGGAATACTCATTCTCGATCTTGTTGTAAAGTGTCGCTTGTATTTTTCTCTCATTATTTAGTATGTACACACCTACTCTTTTTCTTCTGAAGACAGTGAAGGAGTCGTCTCCGTGACAGTTCACAGCCTTCCTGACCACCTTTCCCAGTCGAGTCACTGGAAGAAGACAGCCTCTCTCTCCGATTCCTTCCCTCTTCTGCTGTATTCTCCTTCTCCCATGCCTCTTTTATTCTACGTATCATTCTTCCCCTGCGAGATCCTCTTTCACACAGACCAAGATGAACTTGCCGGTTCCCTCGGATTGAATTTTCTGTACCTTACTAAGTTATATATTTCTCTCAGTGTGGACGGAATTTACAATTACCTCCGCTGCTGTTCATCATTGTTCACTTAAAAAGCTACAGATTTAACTGGGGTTGCTTTTTGCTTCCCATCACAGCCATCTTGTATTTGTATTTTTCTTCTTTGGACCTTCTGCCTTCCTCTTTGATTCTCTGTCATCACTCAACCCAAACATTACTACTTGTATGTTAGTGGTTTCCAATGAAGGTATCCACGTATTGTATAACCCCAGCCCACTGTACCTCACTGATCAGAGGAAGGTATCCACGTATTGTATAACCCCAGCCCACTGTACCTCACTGATCAGAGGAAGGTATCCACGTATTGTATAACCCCAGCCCACTGTACCTCACTGATCAGAGGAAGGTATCCACGTATTGTATAACCCCAGCCCACTGTACCTCACTGATCAGAGGAAGGTATCCACGTATTGTATAACCCCAGCCCACTGTACCTCACTGATCAGAGGAAGGTATCCACGTATTGTATAACCCCAGCCCACTGTACCTCACTGATCAGAGGAAGGTATCCACGTATTGTATAACCCCAGCCCACTGTACCTCACTGATCAGAGGAAGGTATCCACGTATTGTATAACCCCAGCCCATTGTACCTCACTGATCAGAGAAGGTATCCACGTATTGTATAACCCCAGCCCACTGTACCTCACTGATCAGAGGAAGGTATCCACGTATTGTATAACCCCAGCCCACTGTACCTCACTGATCAGAGGAAGGTATCCACGTATTGTATAACCCCAGCCCACTGTACCTCACTGATCAGAAGAAGAAGGTATCCACGTATTGTATAACCCCAGCCCACTGTACCTCACTGATCAGAGGAAGGTATTCACGTATTGTATAACTCCAGCCCACTGTACCTCACTGATCAGAGGAAGAAGGTATCCACGTATTGTATAACCCCAGCCCACTGTACCTCACTGATCAGAGGAAGGTATCCACGTATTGTATAACCCCAGCCCACTGTACCTCACTGATCAGAGGAAGGTATCCACGTATTGTATAACCCCAGCCCACTGTACCTCACTGATCAGAGGAAGGTATCCACGTATTGTATAACCCCAGCCCACTGTACCTTAATGATCAAAGGAAAGTATTCCCGTATTGTATAACCTCACCCCCCGTGCCTCAAGACAGGCGACTGGAATAGTGCGGAGTGCGGCATAACTAGACAATGAACTCGTGTTGAATGTCTGAATGGAACGTTAGATACAAACACAAGTCATCATATAAAAACTAATGTCTCAATTTCGTTAATAAAAATGGTAAACTAGGACATTACCTTTCAAAGAGAGAGAAAAGACCAATATCCTAAAGCACACAAGCACATTAAGTTTGAAGCCGATCAGACTCTGCACTGTCAAGTTATCATCATGGAAGAGTTGAAGAAGTTAATCAGATGCGACACTAAGAAATCATAGCATTAAAAGCAGTATTTAATTTTCTCCCATTTTCCAAAACTGCAGATTGTGACCAACACGGACCAAACTTGTGACCAACACAGACCAAACTTGTGACCAACACAGACCAAACTTGTGACCAACACGGACCAAACTTGTGACCAACACAGACCAAACTTGTGACCAACACAGACCAAACTTGTGACCAACACGGACCAAACTTGGGACCAACACAGACCAAACTTGTGATTAACACAGACCAAACTTGGGACCAACACAGACCAAACTTGTGACCAACACAGACCAAACTTGTGATTAACACAGACCAAACTTGGGACCAACACAGACCAAACTTGGACCAACACAGACCAAACTTGGACCAACACAGACCAAACTTGTGACCAACACAGACCAAACTTGTGATTAACACAGACCAAACTTGGGACCAACACAGACCAAACTTGTGACCAACACAGACCAAACTTGGACCAACACAGACCAAACTTGGACCAACACAGACCAAACTTGTGATTAACACAGACCAAACTTGGGACCAACACAGACCAAACTTGTGATTAACACAGACCAAACTTGGGACCAACACAGACCAAACTTGTGACCAACACAGACCAAACTTGGACCAACACAGACCAAACTTGGACCAACACAGACCAAACTTGGACCAACACAGACCAAACTTGGACCAACACAGACCAAACTTGGACCAACACAGACCAAACTTGGACCAACACAGACCAAACTTGGACCAACACAGACCAAACTTGTGATTAACACAGACCAAACTTGGACCAACACAGACCAAACTTGGACCAACACAGACCAAACTTGGACCAACACAGACCAAACTTGGACCAACACAGACCAAACTTGGACCAACACAGACCAAACTTGGACCAACACAGACCAAACTTGGACCAACACAGACCAAACTTGTGATTAACACAGACCAAACTTGGGACCAACACAGACCAAACTTGTGATTAACACAGACCAAATTTGGGACCAACACAGACCAAACTTGTGACCAACACAGACCAAACTTGGACCAACACAGACCAAACTTGGGACCAACACAGACCAAACTTGGACCAACACAGACCAAACTTGTGACCAACACAGACCAAACTTGGACCAACACAGACCAAACTTGTGACCAACACAGACCAAACTTGGACCAACACAGACCAAAATAAATCCAAAGTTTATCCAGGTAAGACTAACCAGCGTTTAAGAAGGTAAATACAGCAAGCAAGTTTTATTTAAACTTAATATACATAACTTAAGCAAGTTTTATTTAAACTTAATATACATAACTTAAGCAAGTTTTATTTAAACTTAATATACATAACTTAAGCAAGTTTTATTTAAACTTAATATACATAACTTAAGCAAGTTTTATTTAAACTTAATATACATAACTTAAGCAAGTTTTATTTAAACTTAATATACATAAGTTAGAAATGTTTGGGAATATTCTGGAGGAAACACAAATGTTATAAACACATAAGACAACTTTAAGTTAATTTAACTTAACATAATTAAACAAAGTCAAACACTGTGACTTATCTCTAAACAGACATAATGTTTCCCACTATTTCTCAGAAACAAATTTGATTAATAAAATTATGACAAGAAAACTTCCGCAGGATAATATCAACACTAAAAGTTTCAAGCCGAGCAGAAGATACATTCTCCAGTTACTGCAGAGAATTAAAAAAAAAGTCAGGCCTACACGACCTAAACCCGTGACACCTTCCATACATGACATACATGACATACATGACATACATGACATACATGACATACATGACATACATGACATACATATAACCCAGAGCTACAGTTCATCACAGCTCTGTGCTATGTTTGGTATCACTCAGACTAGTCTGAGTACCATACAACTAGTCTGAGTACCATACAACTAGTCTGAGTACCATACAACTAGTCTGAGTACCATACAACTAGTCTGAGTACCATACAACTAGTCTGAGTACCATACAACTAGTCTGAGTACCATACAACTAGTCTGAGTACCATACAACTAGTCTGAGTACCATACAACTAGTCTGAGTACCATACAACTAGTCTGAGAACCATACAACTAGTCTGAGTACCATACAACTAGTCTGAGAACCATACAACTAGTCTGAGTACCATACAACTAGTCTGAGTACCATACAACTAGTCTGAGAACCATACAACTAGTCTGAGTACCATACAACTAGTCTGAGTACCATACAACTAGTCTGAGTACCATACAACTAGTCTGAGTACCATACAACTAGTCTGAGTACCATACAACTAGTCTGAGAACCATACAACTAGTCTGAGTACCATACAACTAGTCTGAGTACCATACAACTAGTCTGAGAACCATACAACTAGTCTGAGTACCATACAACTAGTCTGAGTACCATACAACTAGTCTGAGTACCATACAACTAGTCTGAGTACCATACAACTAGTCTGAGTACCATACAACTAGTCTGAGTACCATACAACTAGTCTGAGAACCATACAACTAGTCTGAGTACCATACAACTAGTCTGAGTACCATACAACTAGTCTGAGTACCATACAACTAGTCTGAGTACCATACAACTAGTCTGAGTACCATACAACTAGTCTGAGTACCATACAACTAGTCTGAGTACCATACAACTAGTCTGAGAACCATACAACTAGTCTGAGTACCATACAACTAGTCTGAGTACCATACAACTAGTCTGAGAACCATACAACTAGTCTGAGTACCATACAACTAGTCTGAGTACCATACAACTAGTCTGAGAACCATACAACTAGTCTGAGTACCATACAACTATCTGAGTACCATACAACTAGTCTGAGTACCATACAACTAGTCTGAGAACCATACAACTAGTCTGAGTACCATACAACTAGTCTGAGTACCATACAACTAGTCTGAGAACCATACAACTAGTCTGAGTACCATACAACTAGTCTGAGTACCATACAACTAGTCTGAGAACCATACAACTAGTCTGAGTACCATACAACTAGTCTGAGTACCATACAACTAGTCTGAGAACCATACAACTAGTCTGAGTACCATACAACTATCTGAGTACCATACAACTAGTCTGAGTACCATACAACTAGTCTGAGTACCATACAACTAGTCTGAGAACCATACAACTAGTCTGAGTACCATACAACTAGTCTGAGTACCATACAACTAGTCTGAGAACCATACAACTAGTCTGATTACCATACAACTATCTGAGTACCATACAACTAGTCTGAGTACCATACAACTAGTCTGAGAACCATACAACTAGTCTGAGTACCATACAACTAGTCTGAGTACCATACAACTATCTGAGTACCATACAACTAGTCTGAGTACCATACAACTAGTCTGAGTACCATACAACTAGTCTGAGTACCATACAACTAGTCTGAGAACCGTACAACTAGTCTGAGTACCATACAACTAGTCTGAGTACCATACAACTAGTCTGAGTACCATACAACTAGTCTGAGTACCATACAACTAGTCTGAGAACCATACAACTAGTCTGAGAACCATACAACTAGTCTGAGTACCATACAACTAGTCTGAGTACCATACAACTAGTCTGAGTACCATACAACTAGTCTGAGTACCATATAACTAGTCTGAGTACCATACAACTAGTCTGAGTACCATACAACTAGTCTGAGAACCGTACAACTAGTCTGAGTACCATACAACTAGTCTGAGTACCATACAACTAGTCTGAGTACTATACAACTAGTCTGAGTACCATACAACTAGTCTGAGAACCATACAACTAGTCTGAGAACCATACAACTAGCCTGAGTACCATACAACTAGCCTGAGTACCA
This sequence comes from Cherax quadricarinatus, assembly GCF_038502225.1. Lineage (NCBI taxonomy): Eukaryota > Metazoa > Arthropoda > Malacostraca > Decapoda > Parastacidae > Cherax > Cherax quadricarinatus. The sequence goes on from NC_091295.1 coordinate 14,899,230, forward strand.
TACAACTAGTTCTGAGTACCATACAACTAGTCTAAGTACCATACACCTAGTCTGAGTACCATACAACTAGTCTGAGTACCATACAACTAGTATGAGTACCATACAACTAGTCTAAGTACCATACACCTAGTCTGAGTACCATACAACTAGCCTGAGCACCATACAACTAGTCTGAGTACCATACAACTAGTCTGAGTGCCATACAACTAGTTTGAGAACCATACAATTAGTCTGAGTACCATACAACTAGTCTGAGTACCATACAACTAGTCTGAGTACCATACAACTAGTCTGAGTACCATACAACTAGTCTGAGAACCATACAACTAGTCTGAGAACCATGCAACTAGTCTGAGTACCATACAATTAGTCTGAGTACCATACAACTAGTCTGAGTACCATACAACTAGTCTGAGTGCCATACAACTAGTCTGAGAACCATACAACTAGTCTGAGAACCATACAACTAGTCTGAGTACCATACAACTAGTCTGAGTACCATACAACTAGTCTGAGTACCATACAACTAGTCTGAGAACCATACAACTAGTCTGAGAACCATACAACTAGTCTGAGTGCCATACAACTAGTCTGAGTACCATACAACTAGTCTGAGTACCATACAACTAGTCTGAGTACCATACAACTAGTCTGAGTACCATACAACTAGTCTGAGTACCATTCAACTAGTCTGAGAACCATACAACTAGTCTGAGTACCATACAACTAGTCTGAGTACCATACAACTAGTCTGAGTACCATACAACTAGCCTGAGTACCATACAACTAGCCTGAGTACCATACAACTAGTCTGAGTACCATACAACTAGTCTGAGTACCATACAACTAGTATGAGTACCATACAACTAGTCTAAGTACCATACACCTAGTCTGAGTACCATACAACTAGTCTGAACACCATACAACTAGTCTGAGTAGCATACAACTAGTCTGAGTGCCATACAACTAGTCTGAGAACCATACAATTAGTCTGAGTACCATACAACTAGTCTGAGTACCATACAACTAGTCTGAGTGCCATACAACTAGTCTGAGAACCATACAATTAGTCTGAGTACCATACAACTAGTCTGAGTACCATACAATTAGTCTGAGTACCATACAACTAGTATGAGTACCATACAACTAGTCCGAGAACCGTTCAACTAGACTGAGAACCATACAACTAGTCTGAGTACCATACAACTAGTCTGAGTACCATACAACTAGTATGAGTACCATACAACTAGTCTGAGAACCGTTCAACTAGACTGAGAATCATACAGCTAGTCTGAGAACCATACAACTAGACTGAGTACCATACAACTAGTATGAGTACCATACAACTAGTCTGAGTACCATACAACTAGTCTGAGTACCATACAACTAGTCTAAGTACCATACAACTAGTCTGAATACCATACAACTAGTCTGAGTACCATACAACTAGTCTGAGTATCATACAACTAGTCTGAGTACCATACAACTAGTCTGAGTACCATACAACTAGTCTGAGAACCATACAACTAGTCTGGGTACCATACAACTAGTCTGAGAACCGTTCAACTAGGCTGAGGACCATACAACTAGCCTGAGAACCATACATCTAGTCTGAGTACCATACAACTAGTCTGAGAACCGTTCAACTAGACTTAGAACCATACAACTAGTCTGAGAACCATACAACTAGACTGAGAACCATACAACTAGTCTGAGAACCATACAACTAGTCTGAGTACCATACAACTAGTCTGAGAACCGTTCAACTAGTCTGAGAACCAGACAACTAGTCTGAGTACCATAAAACTAGTCTGAGTACAATACAACTAGTCTGAGAACCATACAACTAGTCTGAGAACCATACAACTAGTCTGGGAACCACACAACTAGTCTGAGTATCATACAACTAGTCTGAGTACCATATAACTAGTCTGAGTACCATACAACTAGTCTGAGAACCATACAACTAGTCTGGGAACCACACAACTAGTCTGAGTATCATACAACTAGTCTGAGTACCATACAACTAGTCTGAGTACCATACAACTAGTCTGAGTACCATGCAACTAGTCTGAGTACCATACAACTAGTCTGATTACCATACAACTAGTCTGGAAACCATACAACTAGTCTGAGCACCATACAACTTATCTGAGTACCATACAACTAGTCTGAGTACCATACAGCTAGTCTGAGTACCATACAGCTAGTCTGAGTACCATACAACTAGTCTGAGTACCATACAACTTGTCTGGGAACCATACAACTAGTCTGAGAACCATACAACTAGTCTGGGAGCCATACTAGTCTGAGAACCATACAACTAGTCTGGGAACCATACAACTAGTCTGGGAACCATACAACTAGTCTGAGTACCATAAAACTAGTCTGAGTACCATACAATTAGTCTGGGAACCATACAACTAGTCTGAGAACCATACAACTAATCTGAGAATCATTCAACTAGTCTGAGAACCATACAACTAGTCTGAGAACCATTCAACTAATCTGAGAACCATTCAACTAGTCTGAGCACCATACAACTAGTCTGAGAACCATACTAGTCTGAGAGCCATACAACTAGTCTGAGAACCTTACGACTAGTCTAAGAACCATACAACTAGTCTGAGAACCATACAACTAGTCTGAGAACCTTACGACTAGTCTAAGAACCATTCAACTTGTCTGAGAACCATACAACTAGTCTGGGAACCATACAACTGGTCTGAGAACCTTACGACTAGTCTAAGAACCATACAACTAGTCTGAGAACCATACAACTAGTCTAAGAACCATACAACTAGTCTGAGAACCATACAACTAGTTTGAGAACCATACAACTAGTCTGAGAGCCATACTAGTCTGAGAACCATACAACTAATCTGAGAACCATTCAACTAGTCTGAGAACCATTCAACTAGTCTGAGAGCCATACTAGTCTGAGAACCATACAACTAATCTGAGAACCATTCAACTAGTCTGAGAACCATTCAACTAGTCTGAGAACCATACAACTAGTCTAAGAACCATACAACTAGTCTGAGAACCATACAACTAGTTTGAGAACCATACAACTAGTCTGAGAGCCATACTAGTCTGAGAACCATAAAACTAATCTGAGAACCATTCAACTAGTCTGAGAACCATTCAACTAGTCTGAGAGCCATACAGCTAGTCTGAGAACCATTCAACTAGTCTGAGAACCATTCAACTAGTCTGAGAACCATACAACTAGTCTAAGAACCATACAACTAGTCTGAGAACCATACAACTAGTCTGAGAACCATGCAACTAGTCTAAGAACCATACAACTAGTCTGAGAACCATACAACTAGTCTGAGAACCATACTAGTCTGAGAACCATACAACTAATCTGAGAACCATTCAACTAGTCTGGGAACCATACAACTAGTCTGAGAACCATACAACTAGTCTCAGAAACATGCAACTAGTCTGAGAGCCATAGAACTAGTCTGAGAACCATACAACTAGTCTAAGAACTATACAACTAGTCTGAGAACCATTCAACTTGTCTGAGAACCATTCAACTAGTCTGAGAACCATACAACTAGCCTGAAGAGACATACAACTAGACTGGGAACCATACAACTAGTCTGAGAACCATACAACTAGTCTAAGAACTATACAACTAGTCTGAGAACCATTCAACTTGTCTGAGAACCATTCAACTAGTCTGAGAACCATACAACTAGCCTGAGAGACATACAACTAGACTGGGAACCATACAACTAGTCTGAGAACCATACAACTAGTCTGAGAGCCATACAACTAGACTGGGAACCATACAACTAGTCTGAGAGCCATACAACTAGTCTGAGAGCCATACAACTAGTCTGAGAACCATCCAACTATTGACTTATATCGCGCCTAGCTTTGGTCCTGAAGGAAATAATTTTAACTTCTGGAAGATTGATGTCTTCAACAATTGTTAGATTTTCATCAGAATAATTAGGTAGAGGTCAAGTAGCGTCTGTGGAGTGAGAGATTTTAAGTTCTGTTGAACATTTAAAAAACTCACCGACCAGTTGATGATTAGACACACGTGCAACAGCTGGGTATGTTTATTGTTGTAATGTTTGATCTCCATAGTAGGTTTCTTCAGTCAGATATAGAGGAAGCGAGTGTATTCGTGAAATAAAGATGTAATCAGTCCGTCTACCTTGGAGATAAAGTATTTGAGGTGATCAGTCCCTCAGCCTGGAGAAGAGTTCAGCTCCATGGTCTGGAACAAGGTGGTCAGTCCCTCTGCAAGGAGAAGAGTTCAGCTCCATGGTCTGGAACAAGGTGGTCAGTCCCTCAGCCTGGAGAAGAGTTCAGCTCCATGGTCTGGAACAAGGTGGTCAGTCCCTCAGCCTGGAGAAGAGTTCAGCTCCATGGTCTGGAACAAGGTGGTCAGTCCCTCAGCCTGGAGAAGAGTTCAGCTCCATGGTCTGGAACAAGGTGGTCTGTCCCTCAGCCTGGAGAAGAGTTCAGCTCCATGGTCTGGAACAAGGTGGTCAGTCTCTCAGCCTGGAGAAGAGTTCAGCTCCATGGTCTGGAACAAGGTGGTCTGTCCCTCAGCCTGGAGAAGAGTTCAGCTCCATGGTCTGGAACAAGGTGGTCTGTCCCTCAGCCTGGAGAAGAGTTCAGCTCCATGGTCTGGAACAAGGTGGTCTGTCCCTCAGCCTGGAGAAGAGCTCAGCTCCATGGTCTGGAACAAGGTGGTCAGTCCCTCAGCCTGGAGAAGAGCTCAGCTCCATTGTCTGGAACAAGGTGGTCTGTCCCTCAGCCTGGAGAAGAGCTCAGCTCCATGGTCTGGAACAAGGTGGTCTGTCCCTCAGCCTGGAGAAGAGTTCAGCTCCATGGTCTGGAACAAGGTGGTCTGTCCCTCAGCCTGGAGAAGAGCTCAGCTCCATGGTCTGGAACAAGGTGGTCAGTCCCTCAGCCTGGAGAAGAGCTCAGCTCCATGGTCTGGAACAAGGTGGTCAGTCCCTCAGCCTGAAGAAGAGTTGAGCTCCATGGTCTGGAACAAGGTGGTCAGTCCCTCAGCCTGGAGAAGAGTTCAGCTCCATGGTCTGGAACAAGGTGGTCAGTCCCTCTGCCTTGAGAAGAGTTCAGCTCCATGGTCTGGAACAAGATGGTCAGTCCCTCAGCCTGGAGAAGAGCACAGCTCCATTGTCTGGAACAAGGTGGTCAGTCCCTCAGCCTGGAGAGGAGTTCAGCTCCATGGTCTGGAACAGGGTGGTGGTTCCTCAGCCTGGAGAAGAGTCTAGCTCCATGGTCTGGAACAAGGTGGTCAGTCCCTCAGTCTGGAGAAGAGTTCAGCTCCATGGTCTGGAACAAGGTGGTCAGTCCCTCAGCCTGGAGAAGAGTTCAGCTCCATAGCCTGAAACAAGGTGGTCAGTCCCTCAGCCTGGAGAAGAGTTCAGCTCCAGAGTCTGGAACAAGGTGGTCAGTCCCTCAGCCTGGAGAAGAGTTCAGCTCCAGAGTCTGGAACAAGGTGATCAGTCCCTCAGCCTGGAGAAGAGTTCAGCTCCATGGTCTGGAACAAGGTGGTCAGTCCCTCAGCCTGGAGAAGAGTTCAGCTCCATGGTCTGGAACAAGGTGGTCAGTCCCTCAGCCTGGAGAAGAGTTCAGCTCCATGGTCTGGAACAAGGTGGAGCTGAAGCATGAGAAGTGTCTCTTATATTGTGTCGAAGATGCTATATAGGTTGAAGATCTCCAAGACGTTGTAATAGACGGGATCCACTAGCGGAAGTAAGAATGCACCTCCATCTTCTCCTGTCTTAGTCTTCTTCTTATCTCTCTGATTATCATGTCGTCATGTCTACTTCCATTCCTCTCATGATAATCAGACTTCACATCAGTTATGCACATTCTATACTTCCTTGTTTCATATCTTCCTTCTCTTTAGTTTATCCACTCCGTCATGTCTTGTTTCTGTCTGTCTGTGCTCTATATCCACCATTGTGTCTTCCTCTTCATTCTCTCTGTCTCTCTCGTTTCCTCTCTCTTCCCTCTTCTCTTTCTATGATCTTGTTCTACTTCTCCTCAGTTTTTACTTGGTGCTCCTCCACTCTTCTCTTCTCCACCTCCTCTACCAACTTTTATCAGACCTCAAAGACCAGTTTCACTTTGATCCTATTTGCTACCAAAGTTATTTCATCAACTTTATGATTTGTGTTCCTCATGTCTGTTCCTCGTTCCATTTCTCTCATGTCGCTCACTGTCGAGGGAGAGTTTTCTCTCACTGTGTGTGTACTCACCTCATTGTACTCACCTAATTGTGGTTGCAGGGGTCGAGACTCAGATCCTGGCCCCGCCTCTTCACTATCACTGCTCCATGAGCCTTATCATACCTCATCTTAATGCTATGTATTGTTCCTGCCTCCACTACCTCACTTGCTAGGCTATTTCACTTCCTGACTACTTTATGACTGAAGAAATACTTCCTAACATCCCTGTGACTCATCTGGGTCTTCAGCTTCCAATTGTGACCCCTTGTTACTGTGTCCTCTCTCTAGAACATCCTGTCTCTGTCGACCTTGTCTATTCCATGCAGTATTTTGTATGTTGTTATCATGTCTTCCCTAACCCTCCTGTCCTCCAGTGTCGTCAGTCCGATTTCCGTTAACCTTTCTTCATAGGACATTCCCCTTAGCTCAGGAACTAACCTTGTCGCAAACCTTTGCACTTTCTCTAACTTCTTGACGTGCTTGACCAGGTGTGGGTTCCAAACTGGTGCTGCATACTCCAGTATGGGCCTGACGTACACGGTGTACAGTGTCTTGAACGATTCCTTACTAAGGTATCGGAATGCTATTCTCAGGTTTGCCAGGCGCCCATATGCTGCAGCAGTTATCTGGTTGATGTGTGCTTCCGGAGACATGCTCGGTGTTATACTCACCGCAAGATCTTTCTCCTTGAGCGAGGTTTGTAGTCTTTGGCCACCCAGCTTATACTCTGTCTGCGGTCTTCTTTGCCCTTCCCCGATCTTCATGACTTTGCATTTGGCGGAGTTAAATTCGAGAAGCCAGTTGCTGGACCAGGTGTCCAGCCTGTCCAGGTCTCTTTGAAGTCCTACCTCATTAACTTCACATTATCTGCGAACAGGGACACTTCTGAGACTAACCCTTCTATCATGTCATTCACATATCCCAGAAATAGCACTGGTCCTAGACCGACCCCTGTGGGACCCCGCTTGTCACAGGCGCCCACTGTTATACCTCATCACGTACCACGACTCGCTGTTGTCTCCCACTGTGATACCTCATCACGTACCATGACTCGCTGTTGTCTCCCACTGTGATACCTCATCACGTACCATGACTCGTTGTTGCTCTTCCGGTTATACGCCCCTGATCCTCTAGCTTCTGCACCAATTTCCTGTGAGGAACTATGTCGAAGGCCTTTTTGCAGTTTAAGAAGATGCAATCAACCCACCCCTCTCTCTCGTGTCCCACTTCTGTTACTTTATCATAAAACTCCAGTAGCTTCGTGACACAGGATTTGTCTTCCATAAATCCGTGCTGGTTGGCTTTTATACCCTTGTTCCAGGTGCTCCACCACTCTCTTCCTGTGTGTGTATGTGTGTGTGTGTGTGTGTGTACTCACCTAGTTGTACTCACCTAGTTGAGGTTGCGGGGGTCGAGTCCGAGCTCCTGGCCCCGCCTCTTCACTGATCGCTACTAGGTCACTCTCCCTGAGCCGTGAGCTTTATCATACCTCTGCTTAAAGCTATGTATGGATCCTGCCTTCACTACATCGCTTCCCAAACTATTCCACTTACTGACTACTCTGTGGCTGAAGAAATACTTCCTAACATCCCTGTGATTCATCTGTGTCTTCAGCTTCCAACTGTGTTCCCTTGTTACTGTGTCCAATCTCTGGAACATCCTGTCTTTGTCCACCTTGTCAATTCCTCTCAGTATTTTGTATGTCGTTATCATGTCCCCCCTATCTCTCCTGTCCTCCAGTGTCGTCAGGTTGATTTCCCTTAACCTCTCCTCGTAGGACATACCTCTTAGCTCTGGGACTAGTCTTGTTGCAAACCTTTGCACTTTCTCTAGTTTCTTCACGTGCTTGGCTAGGTGTGGGTTCCAAACTGGCGCCGCATACTCCAATATGGGCCTAACGTACACGGTGTACAGGGTCCTGAATGATTCCTTATTAAGATGTCGGAAGGCTGTTCAGAGGTTTGCTAGGCGCCCATATGCTGCAGCAGTTATTTGGTTGATGTGCGCTTCAGGAGATGTGCCTGGTGTTATACTCACCCCAAGATCTTTTTCCTTGAGTGAGGTTTGTAGTCTCTGACCCCCTAGACTGTACTCTGTCTGCGGCCTTCTTTGCCCTTCCCCAATCTTCATGACTTTGCACTTGGTGGGATTGAACTCCAGGAGCCAATTGCTTGACCAGGTCTGCAGCCTGTCCAGATCCCTTTGTAGTTCTGCCTGGTCTTCGATCGAGTGAATTCTTCTCATCAACTTCACGTCATCTGCAAACAGGGACACCTCAGAGTCTATTCCTTCCGTCATGTCGTTCACAAATACCAGAAACAGCACTGGTCCTAGGACTGACCCCTGCGGGACCCCGCTGGTCACAGGTGCCCACTCTGACACCTCGCCACGTACCATGACTCGCTGCTGTCTTCCTGACAAGTATTCCCTGATCCATTGTAGTGCCTTCCCTGTTATCCCTGCTTGGTCCTCCAGTTTTTGCACCAATCTCTTGTGTGGAACTGTGTCAAACGCCTTCTTGCAGTCCAAGAAAATGCAATCCACCCACCCCTCTCTCTCTTGTCTTACTGCTGTCACCATGTCATAGAACTCCAGTAGGTTTGTGACACAGGATTTCCCGTCCCTGAAACCATGTTGGCTGCTGTTGATGAGATCGTTCCTTTCTAGGTGTTCCACCACTCTTCTCCTGATAATCTTCTCCATGATTTTGCATACTATACATTTCAGTGACACTGGTCTGTAGTTTAATGCTTCATGTCTGTCTCCTTTTTTAAAGATTGGGAGACAGACGTGTGTGTGTGTGTGTGTGTGTGTGTGTGTGTGTGTGTACTCACCTAATTGTGGTTGCAGGGGTCGAGACTCAGCTCCTGGCCCCGCCTCTTCACTGATATCTTCTAGGTTCTCTCCCTCTCTGCTTCCTGAGCTTTGCCATACATCTTCTTAAAGCTATGTATGGTTCCTGCCTCCACTATTTCACTTGCTAGGCTATTCCACTTCCTGACGACTCTATGACTGAAGAAATACTTCCTAACGTCCCTGTGACTCGTCTGAGTCTTCAGCTTCCAGTTGTGACCCCTTGTTTCTGTGTCCCCTCTCTGAAACATCCTATCTCTGTCCACCTTGTCTATTCCCCGCAGTATCTTGTATGTCGTTATCATGCCTCCCCTGACCCTTCTGTCCTCCAGTGTCGTCAGTCCGATTTCCCTCAACCTGTGTGTGTGTGTGTGTGTGTGTGTGTGTGTGTGTGTGTAAGGTTGTCTTCTCTCCCGTACCACGACAGATGGTGGGTGATGGTGCCATGAATAATGGGGGTGAGAATCAGGTTACACCCTGTCATCTGTTTCCTGCTGTCGTATACAAAAGATGAGTCGACATGCCGGCGACACCTGACCTCTAGTGTCATTTAGTGCCACTGAGATGGACAGAGGCCAGTGTGTGTGTGTGAGACAGAAAGATAGAGACAAGTAGGAAGCGTCACTGAACTGCCTTACCAGTACTCCACACACCGACCCTCCGGCTATATTTACCCCAGAGAGATATCTCGCTGAAATAAAGACAACCACATCCTTAACAATGTCAGAAGACACATAACCGAGCACTCAGTGATCACCTACCGTCTATAAACAGCCTACGAAGTCTTTCTCAACTGTCAGGTGTGAATTTTACGGAGAGTGAAAGCTGTAACTGAAGTTAACCTTGACTGACAGCACTGAAACGCGATATTGTAAACAGTTTTAAGATTAACATGTAGAGTCAGTTGAGTGATCTTACACTGTGATCTTACACTGTGATCTTACACTGTGATCTTACACTGTGATCTTACACTGTGATCTTACACTGTGATCTTACACTGTGATCTTACACTGTGATCTTACACTGTGATCTTACAGTGATCTTACACTGTGATCTTACACTGTGATCTTACACTGTAATCTTACACTGTGATCTTACACTGTGATCTTACACTGTGATCTTACAGTGATCTTACACTGTGATCTTACACTGTGATCTTACACTGTGATCTTACACTGTGATCTTACACTGTGATCTTACACTGTGATCTTACACTGTGATCTTACACTGTGATCTTATACTGTGATCTTATACTGTGATCTTACACTGTGATCTTACACTGTGATCTTACACTGTGATCTTACAGTGATCTTACACTGTGATCTTACACTGTGATCTTACACTGTGATCTTACAGTGATCTTACACTGTGATCTTACACTGTGATCTTACACTGTAATCTTACACTGTGATCTTACACTGTGATCTTACACTGTGATCTTACAGTGATCTTACACTGTGATCTTACACTGTGATCTTACACTGTGATCTTACACTGTGATCTTACACTGTGATCTTACACTGTGATCTTACACTGTGATCTTACACTGTGATCTTACACTGTGATCTTACACTGTGATCTTATACTGTGATCTTATACTGTGATCTTACACTGTGATCTTACACTGTGATCTTACACTGTGATCTTACACTGTGAGCTTACACTGTGATCTTACACTGTGATCTTACACTCTGATCTTACACTGTGATCTTACACTGTGATCTTACACTGTGATCTTATACTGTGATCTTACACTGTGATCTTACACTGTGATCTTACACTGTGATCTTACACTCTGATCTTACACTCTGATCTTACACTGTGATCTTACACTGTGATCTTACACTTTGATCTTATACTGTGATCTTATACTGTGATCTTACACTGTGAACTTACACTGTGATCTTACACTGTGATCTTACACTGTGATCTTACACTGTGATCTTACACTGTGATCTTACACTGTGATCTTACACTGTGATCTTACACTGTGATCTTACACTGTGATCTTACACTCTGATCTTACACTCTGATCTTACACTCTGATCTTACACTGTGATCTTACACTGTGATCTTATACTGTGATCTTACACTGTGATCTTACACTGTGATCTTACACTATGATCTTACACTCTGATCTTACACTCTGATCTTACACTGTGATCTTACACTGTGATCTTACACTGTGATCTTATACTGTGATCTTATACTGTGATCTTACACTGTGATCTTACACTGTGATCTTACACTGTGATTTTACACTGTGATCTTACACTGTGATCTTACACTGTGATCTTACACTGTGATCTTACACTGTGATCTTACACTGTGATCTTGCACTGTGATCTTACACTGCGATCTTGCACTGTGATCTTATACTGTGATCTTACACTGTGATCTTACACTGTGATCTTACACTGTGATCTTACACTGTGATCTTACACTGTGATCTTACACTGTGATCTTGCACTGTGATCTTACACTGTGATCTTGCACTGTGATCTTATACTGTGATCTTACACTGTGATCTTACACTGTGATCTTACACTGTGATCTTACACTGTGATCTTACACTGTGAGCTTACACTGTGATCTTACACTGTGATCTTACACTGTGATCTTACACTGTGATCTTACACTGTGATCTTGCACTGTGATCTTACACTGTGATCTTGCACTGTGATCTTATACTGTGATCTTACACTGTGATCTTACACTGTGATCTTACACTGTGATCTTACACTGTGATCTTACACTGTGATCTTACACTGTGATCTTGCACTGTGATCTTATGCTGTGATCTTACACTGTGATCTTACACTGTGATCTTACACTGTGATCTTACACTGTGATCTTACACTGTGATCTTACACTGTGATCTTACACTGTGATCTTACACTGTGATCTTACACTGTGATCTTACAGTGTGATCTTACAGTGTGATCTTGCACTGTGATCTTATACCGTGATCTTACACTGTGATCTTACACTGTGATCTTACACTGTGATCTTACACTGTGATCTTACACTGTTATCTAGCACTGTGATCTTATACTGTGATCTTACACTGTGAACTTACACTGTGATTTTACACTGTGATCTTACACTGTGATCTTACACTGTGATCTTACACTGTGATCTTACACTGTGATCTTACACTGTGATCTTACAATGTGATCTTACACTGTGATCTTACACTGTGATCTTACACTGTGATCTTACTCTGTGATCTTACACTGTGATCTTACACTGTGATCTTACACTGTGATCTTGCACTGTGATCTTACACTGTGATCTTGCACTGTGATCTTATACTGTGATCTTACACTGTGATCTTACACTGTGATCTTACACTGTGATCTTACACTGTGATCTTACACTGTGATCTTACACTGTGATCTTACACTGTGATCTTGCACTGTGATCTTACACTGTGATCTTGCACTGTGATCTTATACTGTGATCTTACACTGTGATCTTACACTGTGATCTTACACTGTGATCTTACACTGTGATCTTACACTGTGATCTTACACTGTGATCTTACACTGTGATCTTACACTGTGATCTTACACTGTGATCTTGCACTGTGATCTTATGCTGTGATCTTACACTGTGATCTTACACTGTGATCTTACACTGTGATCTTACACTGTGATCTTACACTGTGATCTTACACTGTGATCTTACACTGTGATCTTACACTGTGATCTTACAGTGTGATCTTACACTGTGATCTTGCACTGTGATCTTATACCGTGATCTTACACTGTGATCTTACACTGTGATCTTACACTGTGATCTTACACTGTGATCTTACACTGTTATCTAGCACTGTGATCTTATACTGTGATCTTACACTGTGAACTTACACTGTGATTTTACACTGTGATCTTACACTGTGATCTTACACTGTGATCTTACACTGTGATCTTACACTGTGATCTTACACTGTGATCTTACAATGTGATCTTACACTGTGATCTTATACTGTGATCTTACACTGTGATCTTACACTGTGATCTTACACTATGATCTTACACTCTGATCTTACACTCTGATCTTACACTGTGATCTTACACTGTGATCTTACACTGTGATCTTATACTGTGATCTTATACTGTGATCTTACACTGTGATCTTACACTGTGATCTTACACTGTGATTTTACACTGTGATCTTACACTGTGATCTTACACTGTGATCTTACACTGTGATCTTACACTGTGATCTTACACTGTGATCTTGCACTGTGATCTTACACTGCGATCTTGCACTGTGATCTTATACTGTGATCTTACACTGTGATCTTACACTGTGATCTTACACTGTGATCTTACACTGTGATCTTACACTGTGATCTTACACTGTGATCTTGCACTGTGATCTTACACTGTGATCTTGCACTGTGATCTTATACTGTGATCTTGCACTGTGATCTTACACTGTGATCTTACACTGTGATCTTACACTGTGATCTTACACTGTGAGCTTACACTGTGATCTTACACTGTGATCTTACACTGTGATCTTACACTGTGATCTTACACTGTGATCTTGCACTGTGATCTTACACTGTGATCTTGCACTGTGATCTTATACTGTGATCTTACACTGTGATCTTACACTGTGATCTTACACTGTGATCTTACACTGTGATCTTACACTGTGATCTTACACTGTGATCTTGCACTGTGATCTTATGCTGTGATCTTACACTGTGATCTTACACTGTGATCTTACACTGTGATCTTACACTGTGATCTTACACTGTGATCTTACACTGTGATCTTACACTGTGATCTTACACTGTGATCTTACACTGTGATCTTACAGTGTGATCTTACAGTGTGATCTTGCACTGTGATCTTATACCGTGATCTTACACTGTGATCTTACACTGTGATCTTACACTGTGATCTTACACTGTGATCTTACACTGTTATCTAGCACTGTGATCTTATACTGTGATCTTACACTGTGAACTTACACTGTGATTTTACACTGTGATCTTACACTGTGATCTTACACTGTGATCTTACACTGTGATCTTACACTGTGATCTTACACTGTGATCTTACAATGTGATCTTACACTGTGATCTTACACTGTGATCTTACACTGTGATCTTACTCTGTGATCTTACACTGTGATCTTACACTGTGATCTTACACTGTGATCTTGCACTGTGATCTTACACTGTGATCTTGCACTGTGATCTTATACTGTGATCTTACACTGTGATCTTACACTGTGATCTTACACTGTGATCTTACACTGTGATCTTACACTGTGATCTTACACTGTGATCTTACACTGTGATCTTGCACTGTGATCTTACACTGTGATCTTGCACTGTGATCTTATACTGTGATCTTACACTGTGATCTTACACTGTGATCTTACACTGTGATCTTACACTGTGATCTTACACTGTGATCTTACACTGTGATCTTACACTGTGATCTTACACTGTGATCTTACACTGTGATCTTGCACTGTGATCTTATGCTGTGATCTTACACTGTGATCTTACACTGTGATCTTACACTGTGATCTTACACTGTGATCTTACACTGTGATCTTACACTGTGATCTTACACTGTGATCTTACACTGTGATCTTACAGTGTGATCTTACACTGTGATCTTGCACTGTGATCTTATACCGTGATCTTACACTGTGATCTTACACTGTGATCTTACACTGTGATCTTACACTGTGATCTTACACTGTTATCTAGCACTGTGATCTTATACTGTGATCTTACACTGTGAACTTACACTGTGATTTTACACTGTGATCTTACACTGTGATCTTACACTGTGATCTTACACTGTGATCTTACACTGTGATCTTACACTGTGATCTTACAATGTGATCTTACACTGTGATCTTACACTGTGATCTTACACTGTGATCTTACTCTGTGATCTTACACTGTGATCTTACACATTGATCTTACACAGCGCTATTACATTGTGATCTTAAACTGTGATCTTACACTGTGATCTTAAAATGAAGGAGGAGAGACAACAAGAAATGACCGCGAAGTATGTGAGGAACTCAACAAGAGATTCAAAGAAGTGTTCACAGAGGAGACAGAAGGGACTCCAGAAAGACGGAGAGGTGGGGCACACCACCAACTGCTAAAAACAGTACACAACCAAGGAAGAAGTGAAGAGGCTTCTGAGTGAGCTAGATACCTCAAAGGCAATGGGGCCAGATAACATCTCTCCATGGGTCCTGAGAGAAGGAGCTGAGGCGCTATGTGTACCTCTAACAACAATATTCAATACATCTATCGCAACAGGGAGATTGCCTGAGGCATTGAAGACAGCAAATGTAGTCCCAATCTTCAAAAAGAAGACAGACATGAAGCATTAAACTACAGACCAGTGTCACTGACATGTATAGTATGCAAAGTCATGGAGAAAATTATCAGAAGAGTGATGGAACACCTAGAAAGGAATGATCTCATCACCAGCAGTCAACATGGTTTCAGGGACGGGAAATCCTGTATCACAAACCTACTGGAGTTCTATGACAGGGTGACAGTAGTAAGACAAGAGAGAGAGGGTTGGGTGGATTGCATTTTCTTGGACTGCAAGAAGGCGTTTGACACAGTTCCACACAAGAGATTAGTGCAAAAACTGGAGGACCAAGCAGGGATAACAGGGAAGGCACTACAATGGATCAGGGAATACTTGTCAGGAAGACTGCAGCGAGTCATGGTACGTGGCGAGGTGTCAGAGTGGGCACCTGTGACCAGCGGGGTCCCACAGGGGTCATTCCTAGGACCAGTGCTGCTTCTGGTATTTGTGAACGACATGACGGAAGGAATAGACTCCGAAGTGTCCCTGTTTGCAGATGACGTGAAGTTGATGAGAAGAATTCATTCGATCGAAGACCAGGCAGAACTACAAAGGGATCTGAACAGGCTGCAGACCTGGTCCAGCAGTTGGCTCCTGGAGTTCAACCCCACCAAGTGCAAAGTCATGAAGATTGGGGAAGGGCAAAGAAGACCGCATATGCTGCTGCATATGGGCGCCTAGCAAACCTCACAACAGCATTCCGACACCTTAATAAGAAGTCGTTCAGGACCCTGTACACCGTGTACGTTAGGCCCATATTGGAGTATGCGGCACCAGTTTGGAACCCACACCTAGCCAAGCACGTAAAGAAACTAGAGGAAGTGCAAAGGTTTGCAACAAGACTAGTCCCAGAGCTAAGGGGTATGTCCTATGAGAAGAGGTTAAGGGAAATCGACCTGACGACGCTGGAGGACAGGAGAGATAGGGGGGACATGATAACGACATACAAAATACTGAGAGGAATTGACAAGGTGGACAAAGATAGAATGTTCCAGAGATTGGACACAGTAACAAGGGGACACAGATGGAAGTTGGAGACACAGATGAATCACAGGGATGTTAGGAAGTATTTCTTCAGCCACAGAGTAGTCAGGAAGTGGAATAGTTTGGGAAGCGATGTAGTGGAGGCAGGATCCATACATAGCTTTAAGCAGAGGTATGATAAAGCTCACGGTTCAGGGAGAGTGACCTAGTAGCGACCAGTGAAGAGGCGGGGCCAGGAGCTTGGACTCGACCCCTGCAACCTCAACTAGGTGAGTACACACACACACACACACACACACACACACACACACACACACACACACACACACACACACACACACACACACACACACACACACAATAAAACTGTTATACCAGTAAGACTCTGTGATCCAGGGAGACAGGAGAGAGATTGGTGCAGCGGTAAGATGCAGCTGACCAAGCACGCAGCTGCACCAGCACTCAGCTGCACCAGCACTCAGATATACCAGCACTCAGCTGCACCAGCACGCAGCTGCACCAGCACTCAGCTGCACCAGCATGCAGCTGCACCAACATGCAGCTGTGCCAGCACGCAGCTGCACCAGCACGCAGCTGTACCAGCACTCAGATATACCAGCACGCAGCTGTACCAGCACGCAGCTGTACCAGCACGCAGCTGTACCAGCACTCAGATATACCAGCACGCAGCTGCACCAGTACTCAGCTGTACCAGCACGCAGCTGCACCAGCACTCAGATATACCAGCACGCAGCTGCACCAGGACTCAGCTGTACCAGCACTCAGCTGCACCAGCACGCAGCTGCACCAACATGCAGCTGTGCCAGCACTCAGCTGCACCAGCACTCAGCTGCACCATCACTCAGCTGCACCAGCACTCAGCTACACCAGCACTCAGCTGTACCAGCACTCAGCTGCACCAGCACTCAGCTGCACCAGCACTCAGCTACACCAGCACTCAGCTGCACCATCACTCAGCTGCACCAGCACTCAGCTGCACCAGCACTCAGCTGTACCAGCACTCAGCTGCACCAGCACTCACCTGCACCATCACTCAGCTGCACCAGCACTCAGCTGCACCAGCACTCAGCTACACCAGCACTCAGCTGCACCAGCACTCAGCTGCACCAGCACTCAGCTGCACCAGCACTCAGCTGCACCAGCACTCAGCTGCACCATCACTCAGCTACACCAGCACTCAGCTGCACCAGCACTCAGCTGCACCAGCACTCAGCTGCACCAGCACTCAGCTGCACCAGCACTCAGCTGCACCAGCACTCAGCTACACCATCACTCAGCTGCACCAGCACTCAGCTGCACCATCACTCAGCTGCACCAGCACTCAGCTGCTCCAGCACTCAGCTGCACCAGCACTCAGCTGTACCAGCACTCAGCTGCACCAGCACTCAGCTGCACCAGCAATCAGCTACACCATCACTCAGCTGCACCAGCACTCAGCTGCACCAGCACTCAGCTGCTCCAGCACTCAGCTGCACCAGCACTCAACTGCACCAGCACTCAGCTGCACCAGCACTCAGCTGCACCATCACTCAGCTACACCAGCACTCAGCTGCACCAGCACTCAGCTGCACCAGCACTCAGCTGTACCAGCACTCAGCTGCACCAGCACTCAGCTGCACCAGCACTCAGCTACACCAGCACTCAGCTGCACCAGCACTCAGCTGCACCAGCACTCAGCTGCACCAGCACTCAGCTGCACAAGCACTCAGCTGCACCATCACTCAGCTGCACCAGCACTCAGCTGCACTATCACTCAGCTGCACCATCACTCAGCTGCACCAGCACTCAGCTGCACTATCACTCAGCTGCACCATCACTCAGCTGCACCATCACTCAGCTGCACCAGCACTCTGCTGCACCAGCACTCAGCTGTACCAGCACTCAGCTGTACCAGCACTCAGCTGCACCAGCACTCAGCTGCACCAGCACTCAGCTGTACCAGCACTCAGCTGTACCAGCACTCAGCTGCACCAGCACTCAGCTGCACCAGCACTCAGCTGTACCAGCACGCAGCTGCACCAGCACTCAGCTGCACCAGCACTCAGCTGCACCAGCACTCAGCTGTACCAGCACTCAGCTGTACCAGCACTCAGCTGCACCAGCACTCAGCTGCACCAGCACTCAGCTGTACCAGCACTCAGCTGCACCAGCACTCAGCTGCACCAGCACTCAGCTGCACCAGCACTCAGCTGTACCAGCACTCAGCTGCACCAGCACTCAGCTGCACCAGCACTCAGCTGCACCAGCACTCAGCTGTACCAGCACTCAGCTGCACCAGCACTCAGCTGCACCAGCACTCAGCTGCACCAGCATTCAGCTACACCAGCACTCAGCTGCACCAGCACTCAGCTGCACCAGCACTCAGCTGCACCAGCACTCAGCTGCACCAGCACTCAGCTGCACCAGCACTCAGCTACACCAGCACTCAGCTGCACCAGCACTCAGCTGCACCAACACTCAGCTGCACCAGCACTCATCTGCACCAGCACTCAGCTGCACCAGCACTCAGCTGCACCAGCACTCAGCTGTACCAGCACTCAGCTGCACCAGCACTCAGCTGCACCAGCACTCAGCTGCACCAGCACGCAGCTGCACCAAGAGAAAAGACAGAACGAGAAGGAAGGTTAGGAGATATTGAGAGAGAAGAGAGGCATCAAGGAACAAGAGTGAGAGGGGAGAGAGGGATCAAGGAACAAGAGTGAGAGGAGAGAGAGGGATCAAGAAACAAGAGTGAGAGGGGAGACAGGAAGCAAGGAACAAGAGTGATAGGGAGAGAGGGATCAAGGAACAAGAGTGAGAGGAGAGAGAGGGATCAAGAAACAAGAGTGAGAGGGGAGACAGGAATCAAGGAACAAGAGTGAGAGGGGAGAGAGGGATCAAGAAACAAGAGTGAGAGGGGAGACAGGAATCAAGGAACAAGAGTGAGAGGGGAGAGGGATCAAAGAACAAGAGTGAGAGGGGAGAAAGGAATCAAGGAACAAGAGTGAGAGGGGAGAGAGGGATCAAGGAACAAGAGTGAGAGGTGAGAGAGGGATCAAGGAACGAGAGTGAGTGGGAGAGAGGGATCAAGGAACAAGAGTGAGAGGAGAGATAGGGATCAAGAAACAAGAGTGAGAGGGGAGAGAGGGATCAAGGAACGAGAGTGAGTGGGGAGAGAGGGATCAAGGAACAAGAGTGAGAGGGGGAGGGGGATCAAGAATCTATAGTGAGAGGAGAGAGAGGGATCAAGAAACAAGAGTGAGAGAGGAGATAGGGATCAAGATACAAGAGTGAGAGGGGAGAGAGGGATCAATGAACAAGAGTGAGAGGGGGAGAGGGATCAAGAAACTAGAGTGAGAGGGGAGAGAGGGATCAATGAACAAGAGTGAGAGGGGGAGAGGGATCAAGAAACTAGAGTGAGAGGGGAGAGAGGGATCAATGAACAAGAGTGAGAGGGGGAGAGGGATCAAGAAACTAGAGTGAGAGGGGAGAGAGGGATCAATGAACAAGAGTGAGAGGGGGAGAGGGATCAAGAAACTAGAGTGAGAGGGGAGAGAGGGATCAATGAACAAGAGTGAGAGGGGAGAGAGGGATCAAGGAACAAGAGTGAGAGGGGAGAGAGGGATCAAGGAACAAGAGTGAGAGGGGTAGAGGGATCAAGAAACAAGAGTGAGAGGGGAGAGAGGGATCAAGGAACAAGAATGAGAGGGGAGGAGGATCAAGGAACACGAGTGAGAGGGGAGAGAGGGATCAAGGAACAAGAATGAGAGGGGGAGAGGGATCAAGGAACATGAGTGAGAGGGGAGAGAATGATCAAGGAACAAGAGTGAGAGGGAGAGAAGGATCATAGAAGAAGAGTGAGAGGGAAGAGGGATCAAGGGACAAGAGCGAGAGGGGAGAGAGGGATCGAGTAACAATAGTGAGAGGGGAGAGAGGGATCAAGGAAGAAGAGTCAGAGGGAGAGAGGGATCATGGAACAAGAGTGAGAGGGGAGAGAGGGATCAAGGAACAAGAGTGAGAGGAGGATAGAGAGATCAAGGAACAAGAGTGAGAGAAGAGAGAGGGATCAAAGACAAAGAGTGAGAGGGGAGAGAGGGATCAAGGAACAAGAGTGAGAAGGATTTATAGGCCTATAAACCCACTAATAGTGATGGTGTCCTGGGCCTATAAACACACTAAAAGGGGTTGTGTCCTAGGCCTATAAACCCACTAATAATGGTGATGTCCTAAGCCTATAAACGCACTAATAGTGGTGGTGTCCTAGGCCTATAAACACACTAATAGTGGTGGTGTCCTAGGCCTATAAACACACTAATAGTGATGGTGTCCTAGGCCTATGAACATTCTAACAGTGGTATGAAATAACATAGATGATTGGTGGACTGACATCGACTGCATAATAAGGGACTGATTACCTCAAGCTCCTTGTGATCTTCATCATTCTTCTATGTACAGGACTGATGAAGTCACTGTGGGGCGAAACGTTTCCTCAATAAAGATACTCAAGTGTTTCACATGTGTCTAATTTATCAACATGTCGGTTCTGTGAACCATTAATGAACCTTACTTAGTGATGTTAAGATGTGAGACTAGTGTGGAGGTGAGTTAGACAACCCAGGTGTGTACAAGCCTGCTTACTCAGCACACTGACAGGTGTGTACAAGCCTGCTTACTCAGCACACTGACAGGTGTGTACAAGCCTGCTTACTCAGCACACTGACAGGTGTGTACAAGCCTGCTTACTCAGCACACTGCCAGGTGTGTACAAGTCTGCTTACTCAGCCCACTGACAGGTGTGTACAAGCCTGCTTACTCAGCACACTGACAGGTGTGTACAAGCCTGCTTACTCAGCACACTGACAGGTGTGTACAAGCCTGCTTACTCAGCACACTGACAGGTGTGTACAAGCCTGCTTACTCAGCACACTGACAGGTGTGTACAAGTCTGCTTACTCAGCACACTGACAGGTGTGTACAAGCCTGCTTACTCAGCACACTGACAGGTGTGTACAAGCCTGCTTACTCAGCACACTGACAGGTGTGTACAAGCCTGCTTACTCAGCACACTGCCAGGTGTGTACAAGTCTGCTTACTCAGCACACTGCCAGGTGTGTACAAGCCTGCTTACTCAGCACACTGCCAGGTGTGTACAAGCCTGCTTACTCAGCACACTGACAGGTGTGTACAAGCCTGCTTACTCAGAACACTGACAGGTGTGTACAAGCCTGCTTACTCAGCACACTGACAGGTGTGTACAAGCCTGCTTACTCAGCACACTGCCAGGTGTGTACAAGTCTGCTTACTCAGCCCACTGACAGGTGTGTACAAGCCTGCTTACTCAGCACACTGACAGGTGTGTACAAGCCTGCTTACTCAGCACACTGACAGGTGTGTACAAGCCTGCTTACTCAGCACACTGACAGGTGTGTACAAGCCTGCTTACTCAGCACACTGACAGGTGTGTACAAGCCTGCTTACTCAGCACACTGACAGGTGCGTAAAAGTCTGCTTACTCAGCCCACTGACAGGTGTGTACAAGTCTGCTTACTCATCACACTGACAGGTGTGTACAAGTCTGCTTACTCAGCACACTGACAGGTGTGTACAAGTCTGCTTACTCAGCACACTGACAGGTGTGTACAAGTCTGCTTACTCATCACACTGACAGGTGCGTAAAAGTCTGCTTACTCAGCCCACTGACAGGTGTGTACAAGTCTGCTTACTCATCACACTGACAGGTGTGGACAAGTCTGCTTACTCAGCCCACTGACAGGTGTGTACAAGTCTGTTTACTCAGCACACTGACAGGTGTGGACAAGTCTGCTTACTCAGCACACTGACAGGTGTGTACAAGTCTGCTTACTCAGCACACTGACAGGTGTATAAGTCTGCTTACTCAGCACACTGACAGGTGTGTACAAGCCTGCTTACTCAGCACACTGACAGAGGTGTACATGTAGGCTTACTCAGCACACTGACAGGTATGTACATGTAGGCTTACTCAGCCCAATGACAGGTGTGTACATGTGGGCTTACTCAGCCCACTGACAGATGTGTACATGTGGGCTTACTCAGCCCACTGACAGGTGTGTACATGTGGGCTTACTCAGCACACTGACAGGTGTGTACATGTGGGCTTACTCAGCACACTGACGGGTGTGTACATATGTCCTCACCCAGCACACTGACACGTGTGTACATGTGGACTTACTCAGCTTACTGACAGGTGTGTACATCTGGCTTACTCAGCTTACTGACAGATGTGTACATGTGTGTTTACTCAGCCCTCTGACAGGTGTGCACATGTGAATTTCCTCGCTCCATTGCCAGTTGTTGACACTGAAGAGTCTTCATGGTCTCAAAACTCTACGTTGCTTTGTGCTACACAGTAACCACTGCTCAAAACTCTACGTTGCTTTGTGCTACACAGGAACCACTGCTCAAAACTCTACGTTGCTTTGTGCTACACAGGAACCACTGCTCAAAACTCTACGTTGCTTTGTGCTACACAGGAACCACTGCTCAAAACTCTACGTTGCTTTGTGCTACACAGGAACCACTGCTCAAAACTCTACGTTGCTTTGTGCTACAAAGGAACCACTGCTCAAAACTCTACGTTGCTTTGTGCTACACAGGAACCACTGCTCAAGTGTAGCAACACCTTCATTACACCCGTACCTTAGTATGTTTCAAGTCAGCCTGGATAGCTAACCCGGATGCTTCTTGTTATAAGGATAGTCTTGGCTGACTGAAAGTCCTTCCTGGGACGGTGGCTTCATGTGTTGTGAGGTGAGGGTGTAGCAGATGTTGTGAGGTGAGGATGTAGCAGATGTTGTGAGGTGAGGATGTAGCAGATGTTGTGAGGTGAGGGTGTAGCAGGTGTTGTGAGGTGAGGATGTAGCAGATGTTGTGAGGTGAGGATGTAGCAGATGTAGTCAGGTGAGGGTGTAGCAGATATTGTGAGGTGAGGGTGTAGCAGATGTTGTAAGGTGAGGGTGTAGCAGATGTTGTGAGGTGAGGATGTAGCAGATGTTGTGAGGTGAGGGAGTAGCAGATGTTGTGAGGTGAGGGTGTAGCAGATGCTAAGAGGTGAAGGTGTAGTAGATGTTGTGAGGTGAGTTTGTAGCAGATGTTGTGAGGTGAGGGTGTAGCAGATGTTCTGAGGTGAGAGTGTAGCAGATGTTGTGAGGTGAGGGTGTAGCAGATGTTGTGAGGTGAGGGTGTAGCAGATGTTCTGAGGTGAGAGTGTAGCAGATGTTGTGAGGCGAGGGTGTAGCAGATGTTGTGAGGTGAGGGTGTACCAGGTGTTGTGAGGCGAGGGTGTAGCAGGTGTTGTGAGGTGAGGGTGTAGCAGATGTTGTGAGGTGAGGGTGTAGCAGATGTTCTGAGGTGAGAGTGTAGCAGATGTTGTGAGGTGAGGGTGTAGCAGATGTTGTGAGGTGAGGGTGTAGCAGGTGTTGTGAGGCGAGGGTGTAGCAGGTGTTGTGAGATGAGGGTGTAGCAGATGTTGTGAGGTGAGGATGTAGCAGATGTAGTCAGGTGAGGGTGTAGCAGATATTGTGAGGTGAGGGTGTAGCAGATGTTGTAAGGTGAGGGTGTAGCAGATGTTGTGAGGTGAGGGTGTAGCAGATGTTGTGAGGTGAGGGTGTAGCAGATGTTGAGAGGCGAGGGTGTAGCAGATGTTGTGAGGTGAGGGTGTAGCTGATGTTGTGAGGTGAGGGTGTAGCAGTTGTTGTGAGGTGAGGGTGTAGCAGATGTTGTGAGGGGAGGGTATACCAGATGTTGTGAGGTGAGGGTGTAGCAGATGTTGTGAGGTGAGGGTGTGGCAGGTGTTGTGAGGTGAGAGTGTAGCAGGTGCTGTGAGTTGAGGGTGTAGCAGGTGTTGTGAGGTGAGGGTGTAGCATTTGTGATGTGAGGGTGTAGCAGGTGTTTTGATGTGAGGGTGAAGCAGGTGTAGTGAGTTGAGGGTGTAGCAGATGTTGTGAGGTGAGGGTGTAGCAGATGTTGTGAGGTGAGGGTGTAGCAGATGTTGTGAGGTGAGGGTGTAGTAGGTGTTGTGAGGTGCGGGTGTAGCAGATGTTGTGAGGTGAGGGTTTACCAGGCGTTATGAGGTGAGGGTGTAGCAGATGTTGTGAGGTGAGGGTGTAGCAGATGTTGTGAGGTGAGGGTGTAGAAGGTGTTGTGAGGTGAGGGTGTAGCAGATGTTGTGAGGTGAGGGTGTAGCAGATGTTGTGAGGTGAGGGTGTAGCAGATGTTGTGAGGTGAGGGTGTAGCAGATGTTGTGAGGTGAGGGTGAAGCTGATGTTGTGAGGTGAGGGTGTAGCAGTTGTTGTGAGGTGAGGGTGTACCAGATGTTGTGAGGTGAGGGTGTACCACATGTTGTGAGGTAAGGGTGTAGCAGATGTTGTGAGGGTAGGGTGTAGCAGGTGTTGTGAGGTGAGAGTGTAGCAGGTGCTGTGAGTTGAGGGTGCAGCAGGTGTTGTGAGGTGAGGATGTAGCAGTTGTGATGCGAGGGTCTATCAGGTGTTGTGATGTGAGGGTGAAGCAGGTGTAGTGAGGTGAGGGTATAGCAGATGTTGTGAGGTGAGGGTGTAGCAGATGTTGTGAGGTGAGAGTGTAGCAGATGTTGTGAGGTGAGGGTGTAGCAGGTGTTGTGTGGCGAGGGTTTAGCAGATGTTGTGAGGTGAGGGTTTAGCAGGTGTTGTGAGGTGAGGGTGTAGCAGATGTAGTGAGGTGAGGGTGTAGCAGATGTTGTGAGGTGAGGGTGTTGCAAGTGTTGTGAGGTGAGGGTGTAGCAGATGTTGTGAGGCGAGGGTGTAGCAGGTGTTGTGAGGTGAGGGTGTAGCAGATGTTGTGAGGTGAGGGTGTAGCAGATGTTGTGAGGTGAGGGTGTAGCAGATGTTGTGAGGTGAGGGTGTAGCAGATGTTGTGAGGTGAGGGTGTAGCAGATGTTGTGAGGTGAGGGTGTAGCAGATGTTGTGAGGTGAGGGTGTAGCAGGTGTTGTGAGGATAGGGTGTAGCAGATGTTGTGAGGTGAGGGTGTAGCAGATGTTGTGAGGTGAGAGTGTAGCAGATGTTGTGAGGTAAGGGTGTAGCAGATGTTGTGAGGTGAGGGTGTAGCAGGTGTTGTGAGGTGAGGGTTTAGCAGATGTTGTGAGGTGAGGGTTTAGCAGGTGTTGTGAGGTGAGGGTGTAGCAGATGTTGTGAGATGAGGGTGTAGCAGATGTTGTGAGGCAAGGGTGTAGCAGATATTGTGAGGTGAGGGTGTAGCAGATGTTGTGAGGCGAGGGTGTAGCAGGTGTTGTGAGGTGAGGGAGTAGCAGATGTTGTGAGGTGAGGGTGTAGCAGATGTTGTGAGGTAAGGGTGTAGCAGATGTTGTGAGGTGAGGGTGTAGCAGATGTTGTGAGGTGAGGGTGTAGCAGATGTTGTGAGGTGAGGGTGTAGCAGATGTTGTGAGGTGAGAGTAGCAGATGTTGTGAGGTTAGGGTGTAGCAGATGTTGTGAGGTGAGAGTGTAGCAGATGTTGTGAGGTGAGGGTGTAGCAGATGTTGTGAAGTGAGGGTGTAGCAGATGTTGTGAGGTGAGGGTGTAGCAGGTGTTGTGAGGTGAGGGTGTAGCAGATGTTGTGAGGTGAGGGTGTAGCAGATGTTGTGAGGTGAGGGTGTAGCAGATGTTGTGAGGTGAGGGTGTAGCAGATGTTGTGAGGTGAGGGTGTAGCAGATGTTGTGAGGTGAGGGTGTAGCAGATGTTGTGAGGTGAGGGTGTAGCAGATGTTGTGAGGTGAGGGTGTAGCAGATGTTGTGAGGTGAGGGTGTAGCAGATGTTGTGAGGTGAGGGTGTAGCAGATGTTGTGAGGTGAGGTTGTAGCAGGTGTTGTGAAGTGAGGGTGTAGCAGATGTTGTGAGGCGAGGGTGTAGCAGGTGTTGTGAGGTCAGGGTGTAGCAGATGTTGTGAGGTGAGGGTGTAGCAGATGTTGTGAGGTGAGGGTGTAGCAGATGTTGTGAGGT
The DNA here is from genome assembly GCF_038502225.1 of Cherax quadricarinatus. NCBI lineage: Eukaryota > Metazoa > Arthropoda > Malacostraca > Decapoda > Parastacidae > Cherax > Cherax quadricarinatus. Next base: position 14,925,685 of record NC_091295.1, read on the forward strand.
GAGGGTGTAGCAGATGTTGTGAGGTGAGGGTGCAGCAGATGTTGTAACGTGAGGGTGTAGCAGATGTTGTGAGGTGAGGGTGTAGCAGATGTTGTGAGGTGAGGGTGTAGCAGATGTTGTGAGGTAAGGGAGTAGCAGATGTTGTGAGGTGAGAGTGTAGCTGATGTTGTGAGGTGAGGGTGTAGCAGTTGTTGTGAGGTGAGGGTGTAGCAGATGTTGTGAGGTGAGGGTGTACCACATGTTGTGAGGTGAGGGTGTAGCAGATGTTGTGAGGTTAGGGTGTAGCAGGTGTTGTGAGGTGAGAGTGTAGCAGGTGCTGTGAGTTGAGGGAGCAGCAGGTGTTGTGAGGTGAGGGTGTAGCAGTTGTGATGCGAGGGTGTATCAGGTGTTGTGAGGGTGAAGCAGGTGTAGTGAGGTGAGGGTGTAGCAGATGTTGTGAGGTAAGGGTGTAGCAGATGTTGTGAGGTGAGGGTGTAGCAGTTGTTGTGAGGTGAGGGTGTAGCAGGTGTTGTGAGGAGAGGGTTTAGCAGATGTTGTGAGTTGAGGGTTTAGCAGGTGTTGTGAGGTGAGGGTGTAGCAGATGTTGTGAGATAAGGGTGTAGCAGATGTTGTGAGGTGAGGGTGTAGCAGGTGTTTTGAGGTGAGGGTGTAGCAGATGTTGTGAGGCGAGGGTGTAGCACGTGTTGTGAGGAGAGGGTGTAGCAGATGTTGTGAGGTGAGGGTGTAGCAGATGTTGTGAGGTGAGGGTGTAGCAGATGTTGTGAGGTGAGGGTGTAGCAGATGTTGTGAGGTGAGGGTGTAGCAGATGTTGTGAGGTGAGGGTGTAGCAGATGTTGTGAGGTGAGGGTGTAGCAGATGTTGTGAGGTGAGGGTGTAGCAGATGTTGTGAGGTGAGGGTGTAGCAGATGTTGTGAGGTGAGGGTGTAGCAGATGTTGTGAGGTGAGGGTGTAGCAGGTGTTGTGAGGTTAGAGTGTAGCAGATGTTGTGAGGTGAGGGTGTAGCAGATGTTGTGAGGTGAGAGTGTAGCAGATGTTGTGAGGTGAGGGTGTAGCAGATGTTGTGAGGTGAGGGTGTAGCAGGTGTTGTGAGGTGAGGGTTTAGCAGATGTTGTGAGGTGAGGGTTTAGCAAGTGTTGTGAGGTGAGGGTGTAGCAGATGTTGTGAGGTGAGGGTGTAGCAGATGTTGTGAGGTGAGGGTGTAGCAGGTGTTGTGAGGTGAGGGTGTAGCAGATGTTGTGAGGCGAGGGTGTAGCAGGTGTTGTGAGGTGAAGGTGTAGATGATGTTGTGAGATGAGGGTGTAGCAGATGTTGTGAGGTGAGGGTGTAGCAGATGTTGTGAGGTGAGGGTGTAGCAGATGTTGTGAGGTGAGGGTGTAGCAGATGTTGTGAGGTGAGGGTGTAGCAGATGTTGTGAGGTGAGAGTGTAACAGGTGTTGTGAGGTTAGGGTGTAGCAGATGTTGTGAGGTGAGGGTGTAGCAGATGTTGTGAGGTGAAGGTGTAGCAGATGTTGTGAGGTGAGGGAGTAGCAGATGTTGTGAGGTGAGAGTGTAGCAGGTGTTGTGAGGTGAGGGTGTAGCAGATGTTGTGAGGTGAGGGTGTAGCAGATGTTGTGAGGTGAGGGTGTAGCAGATGTTGTGAGGTGAGGGTGTAGCAGATGTTGTGAGGCGAGGGTGTAGCAGATGTTGTGAGGTGAGGGTGTAGCAGATGTTGTGAGGTGAGGGTGTAGCAGATGCTGTGAGGTGAGGGTGTAGCAGATGTTGTGAGGTGAGGGTATAGCAGATGTTGTGAGGTGAGGGTGTAGCAGATGTTGTGAGGTGAGGGTGTAGCAGATGTTGTGAGGTGACGGTTTAGCAGAAGTTGTGAGGTGAGGGTGTAGCAGATGTTGTGATGAGAGGGTGTAGCAGATGTTGTGAGGTGAAAGTGTAGCATATGTTGTGAGGTGAGGGTGTAGCAGATGTTGTGAGGTGAGGGTGCAGCAGATGTTGTAAGGTGAGGTTGTAGCAGATGTTGTGAGGTGAGGGTGTAGCAGATGTTGTGAGGTGAGTGTGTAGCAGATGTTGTGAGGTGAGGGTGTAGCAGATGTTGTGAGATGAGGGTGTAGCTGATGTTGTGAGGTGAGGGTGTAGCAGTTGTTGTGAGGTGAGGGTGTAGCAGGTGTTGTGAGGTGAGAGTGTAGCAGGTGCTGTGAGTTGAGGGTGCAGCAGGTGTTGTGAGGTGAGGGTGTAGCAGCTGTGAGGCGAGGGTGTAGCAGGTGTTGTGAGGTGAGGGTTTAGCAGATGTTGTGAGGTGAGGGTTTAGCAGGTGTTGTGAGGTGAGGGTGTAGCAGATGTTGTGAGGTGAGGCTGTAGCAGATGTTGTGAGGTGAGGGTGTAGCAGGTGTTGTGAAGTGAGGGTGTAGCAGATGTTGTGAGGCGAGGGTGTAGCAGGTGTTGTGAGGTCAGGGTGTAGAAGATGTTGTGAGGTGAGGGTGTAGCAGATGTTGTGAGGTGAGGGTGTAGCAGATGTTTTGAGGTGAGGGTGTAGCAGATGTTGTGAGGTGAGGGTGTAGCAGATGCTGTGAGGTGAGGATGTAGCAGATGTTGTGAGGTGAGGGTATAGCAGATGTTGTGAGGTGAGGGAGTAGCAGATGTTGTGAGGTGAGGGTGTAGCAGATGTTGTGAGGTGAGGGTGTAGCAGATGTTGTGAGGTGAGGGTGTAGCAGATGTTGTGAGGTGAGGGTGTAGCAGATATTGTGAGGAGAGGGTGTAGCAGGTGTTGTGAGGTGAGGGTGTAGTAGATTTTGTGAGGTGTGGGTGTAGCAGATGTTGTGAGGTGAGAGTGTAGCAGATGTTGTGAGGTCAGGGTGTAGCAGATGTTGTGAGATGAGGGTGTAGCAGATGTTGTGAGGTGAAGGTGTAGCAGATGTTGTGAGGTGAGGGTGTAGCAGATGTTGTGAGGTGAGGGTGTAGCAAATGTTGTAAGGTGAGGGTGTAGCAGATGTTGTGAGGTGAGGGTGTAGCAGGTGTTGTGAGGTGAGGGTGTTGCAGGTGTTGTGAGGTGAGGGTGTAGCAGATGTTGTGAGGTGAGGGTGTAGCAGGCGTTCTGAGGTTAGGGTGTAGCAGGTGTTGTGAGGTGAGGGTGTAGCAGGTGTTGTGAGGTGAGGGTGTAGCAGATGTTGTGTGGTGAGGGTGTAGCAGTTGTGATGTGAGGGTGTAGCAGGTGTTGTAGTGTGAGGGTGTAGCATGTGGTTTGAGATGAGGGTGTAGCAGGTGTTGTGAGGTGAGGGTTTAGCAGGTGTTTTGAGGTGAGTGTGTAGCAGGTGTTGTGAGGTGAGGGTGTAACAGTTGTGATGTGAGGGTGTAGCAGATGTTGTGAGGTGAGGGTGTAGCAGGTATTGTGAAGTGAGGGTGTAGCAGGTGTTTTGAGGTGAGGGTGTAACAGGTGTTGTGAGGTGAGGGTGTAACAGGTGTTGTGAGGTGAGGGTGTAACAGGTGTTGTGAGGTGAGGGTTTAGCAGTTGTTATGTGAGGGTGTAGTAGGTGTTTTGAGGTGAGGGTGTAACAGGTGTTGTGAGGTGAGGGTGTAACAGGTGTTGTGAGTTGAGGGTGTAACAGGTGTTGTGAGGTGAGGGTGTAACAGGTGTTGTGAGTTGAGGGTGTAACAGGTGTTGTGAGGTGAGGGTGTAACAGGCGTCGTGAGGTGAGGGTGTAACAGGTGTTGTGAGGTGAGGGTGTAACAGGTGTTGTGAGGTGAGGTTGTAACAGGTGTTGGGAGTTGAGGGTGTAACAGGTGATGTGAGGTGAGGGTGTAACAGGTGTTGTGAGGTGAGGGTGTAACAGGCGTTGTGAGGTGAGGGTGTAACAGGTGTTGTGAGGTGAGGGTGTAACAGGTGTTGTGAGGTGAGGGTGTAACAGGTGTTGTGAGGTGAGGGTGTAACATTTGTTGTGAGGTGAGGGTGTAACAGGTGTTGTGAGGTGAGGGTGTAACAGGTGTTGTGAGGTGAGGGTGTAACAGGTGTTGTGAGGTGAGGGTGTAACAGGTGTTGTGAGGTGAGGGTGTAACAGGTGTTGTGAGGTGAGGGTGTAACAGGTGTTGTGAGGTGAGGGTGTAACAGGTGTTGTGAGGTGAGGGTGTAACAGGTGTGAAGCAGAGTGGTAGGCCTGACTTCTGCCTCACTATAATATATTGAGTGAGACAGAATAGAGAGAGAGAGAGAGTGAGAGAGAGAGAGAGAGAGAGAGAGAGAGAGAGAGAGAGAGAGAGAGGGACTGGGAGAGAGAGAGACTGGGAAAGAGTGTGAGAGGTAGATTGATGGTGGGAGAGGTAGAGGGAGGGTATGAGAGGTAGAGGGAGGGTGGGAGAGGTAAAGGGAGGGTGGGAGAGGGAGTGGGAGGGTGTGAGAGGTAGAGGGAGGGTGGGAGAGGTAGAGGGAGGGTGTGAGAGGTAGAGGGAGGGTGGGAGAGGGAGTGAACTGGATGCCTCCTCTTTGTAGGTACAGTGTTGAGGAAAGAGTTGCTTTTATCTCGTGGCTAGCTTCACTATCACGCACTGTTGTGTGTGTGTGTGTGTGTGTGTGTGTATGTGTGTGTGTGTGTGTGTGTGTGTGTGTGTGTGTGTGTTAGTTACCATTTTGTCCTAGGCACATGTCGATTAGACACTAGGCCTGTTGTATATGAGTACGTGTGTGTGTGTGTGTGTACTCACCTATTTGTGGTTGCAGGGGTCGATTCATAGCTCCTGGCCCCGCTATGTGTGTACTCACCTATTTGTGGTTGCAGTGATCGATTCATAGCTCCTGGCCCCGCCTCTTCACTGATTGCTACTAGGTCCTCTCGTGTGTGTGTGTGTGTGTGTGTGTGTGTGTGTGTGTGTGTGTGTGTACTCACCTATTTGTACTCACCTATTTGTGGTTGCAGGGGTCGAGTCTTAGCTCCTGGCGTGTGTGTGTGTGTGTGTGTGTGTGTGTATGTGTGTGTGTGTGTGTGTGTGTGTGTGTTTGTACTCACCTAATTATACTCACCTAATTGTGGTTGTAGGGTTCGAAACTCAGCTCCTGGCCCCGCCTCTTCACTAATCGCTACTGGATCCTCTCTCTCTCTGCTTCCTGAGCTTTGTCATACCTCTTCTTAAAACTATGTATGGTTCCTGCCTCCACTACTTCGCTTGCTAGGCTATTCCACTTGCTGACAACTCTATGACTGAAGAAATACTTCCTAACGTCCCTGTGACTCGTCTGAGTCTTCAGCTTCCAGTTGTGACCCCTTGTCCCTGTGTCCCCTCTCTGGAACATCCTATCTCTGTCCACCTTGTCTATTCCCCGCAGTATCTTGTATGTCGTTATCATGTCTCCCCTGACTCTTCTGTCCTCCAGTGCCGTCATTCCGATTTCCCTTAACCTTTCCTCGTACGACATTCCCTTGAGCTCTGGGACTAGCCTTGTTGCAAACCTTTGTACTTTCTCTAACTTCTTGACGTGCTTGACCAGGTGTGGGTTCCAGACTGGTGCTGCATACTCCAGTATGGACCTAACATGCACAGTGTACAGTGTCTTGAACGATTCCTTATTAAGGTTTCGGAACGCTATTCTCAGGTTTGCCAGGCGCCCGTATGCTGCAGCAGTTATTTGGTTGATGTGTGCCTCCGGTGATGTGCTCGGTGTTATGGTCACCCCAAGGTCTTTCTCCCTGAGTGAGGTCTGTAGTCTTTGTCCACCGAGCCTATACTCTGTCTGCGGTCTTCTTTGCCCCTCCCCAATCTTCATGACTTTGCATTTGGCTGGATTGAATTCGAGAAGCCAGTTACTGGACCACATGTCCAGCCTGTCCAGGTCTCTTTGCAGTCCTGCCTCATCCTCGTTCGATTTAATTCTTCTCATCAACTTCACGTCATCTGCGAACAGGGACACTTCAGAGTCTATTCCTTCCATCATGTCGTTCACATATATAAAAAATAGCACTGGTCCTAGAACTGACCCCTGTGGGACCCCGCTCGTAACAGGCGCCCACTGTGATACCTCTTCACGTTGCTGCCTCCCTGTCAGGTATTCCCTTATCCATTGCAGTGCCCTCCCTTTTACATGCGCCTGATCCTCCAGCTTCTGCATTAATCTCTTGTGGGGAACTGTGTCAAAGGCCTTCCTGCAGTCTAGGAAAACGCAATCTACCCACCCCTATCTCTCGTGTCTTACTTCTGTTACCTTGTCATAAAACTCCAGGAGGTTTGTGATACAGGATTTGCCTTCCATGAACCCATGCTGGTTTTCATTTATAATCTTGTTCCTTTCCAGGTGTTCGACCACTCTCCTCCTGATAATCTTCTCCATGACTTTGCACACAATACATGTCAGAGACACAGGTCTGTAGTTTAGTGCCTCGTTTCTGTTTCCTTTCTTAAATATGGGGACTACATTAGCTGTCTTCCATTTCTCAGGTAGTTGCCCAGTTTCAAGGGATGTGTTGAAGATTGTGGTTAGAGGCACGCACAGCATCTCTGCTCCTTCTCTAAGGACCCATGGGGAGATGTTGTCCGGTCCCATCGCCTTTGAGGTGTCAAGGTCACTTAAGAGCTTCTTCACCTCCTCCTCAGTTGTTCGTATGTCATCCAACACTTGTTGGTATATTCCCTCTTGATGTTCCCTTCTGTGCTGTCTTCCCACAGCCCTTCCTGTCTCTACTGTAAAAACTTCCTTAAATCTCCTGTTCAGCTCCTCACATACCTCCTGATCATTTCTTGTGAGTTCTCCACCTTCTGTCCTTAATCTGATCACCTGGTCTTTGACTGTTGTCTTCCTCCTGATGTGGCTATACAACAGTTTCGGGTCAGTCTTGATTCTCGATGCTATGTCATTTTCATACTGTCACTGGGCCTCCCTCCTTACCTGTGCATACTTATTCCTGGCTCTGCGACTGATCTCCCTATTTTCGTGTGTTCTCTGCCTTCTGTACTTTTTCCATTCTCTATTGCACTTTGTTTTTGCCTCCTTACACCGTCGGGTAAACCAGGGGCCCGTTCTGGTCTTCCCATTGTTACTGTTTCCCTTGGGAATAAACTTTTCCACTGCCTCCTTGCATTTTGTTGTTACATATTCCATCATTTCATATACTGGCTTTCCTGCCAGTTCTCTGTCCCACTGGACCTCCCGCAGGAAGTTCTTCAACCCTATGTAGTCCCCTCTTTTATAGTCAGGCTTTTCCCATTTAACTCCTGTTATTCTCTCCACTTGCAGCTCTACTATGTATTCAAAGCACAGGACCACGTGGTCGCTAGCTCCTAGGGGACTCTCATACTTGATGTCCTCAATGTCTGAGCTGCCCAGGGTGAATACAAGGTCCAATCTTGCTGGTTCATCCTCCCCTCTCACTCTGGTAGTGTCCTTAACATGTTGGTGCATGAGGTTTTCCAGCACCACGTCCAACATCCTGGCTCTCAATGTTTCGGGACCCCCATGTGGCTCCAGGTTTTCCCAGTCGATCTCCCTGTGGTTGAAATCCCCCATAACCAGTAACTTTGCTCTGCTGGAATGAGCTCTTCTTGCCACCTCAGCAAGTGTGTCCACCATTGCTCTGTTGCTCTCTTCATATTCCTCTCTTGGCCTCCTGCAGTTCTGTGGTGGATTATACATCACTGCAATGACCACTTTGTGTTCCCCAGACTGAAGTGTACCTGCTATGTAGTCTCTTTCTCCCGTCTCATCTATGCCTTCCATTTTCTCGAATTTCCATCTGTTTTTTACGAGCAGAGCAACCCCACCTCCCCCCCTGCCCCTTCTATCTTTCCTCATGATCTGGTATCCTGGTGGGAAGATTGCATCTGTTATTGTCTCCGTGAGTTTTGTTTCTGTAACTGCTATGATGTCTGGGGACTTCTCATTGATTCTTTCTTGCCATTCCTCATGTTTATTCGTTAATCCATCTGCATTTGTGTACCAAACCTTCAACTTCTGTTCTAATACTGTAACTGTGGTGCGGGGGGTGGAAACAGAGGGATCGGTGTGTGGTGGTTGGTTTGGATTGTTCAGTTGCCTTGGGGGTGTCGTGGCTGGAGTCCTTCTGCAGGTGTTTCTGGGGGGCATGCTTGTCCTTCCATTTGATCCTGGGTTATTCTGCTCACCTTTTTCATTTCTTCCCATTTCTCCTTTCGTTTTTGAACTCTCTCTTTCATCGTCTTCCTTTCGTCCTGTGTTCTGTCTCGATCGAGGTACACACTCCGGAACTCCTGCTTGCCTCTCAGCCGTGCTTTCTCCTGCAGGATCATGGTTCGGGTTGATTCTGCCTTGAAAATTACTTTGAGAGGCCGATTCCTTTTCTTTGTGAACCACCCAATTCTCCTATAATTTGCCACCTGGGTCATGTCCCCCTCGCCTATCACCTTCATAATATCTTCAATCGCTTTTTTCTCCTCCTGCTTTCTTTCATCATAAGTTTCCCCTTTAGCTTCGTCTAGCCCATAGACAAACACGGATCTCTCCCTTTCCACTTTCCACTGTGACTCCCATTGCATCCTCTGATGTGTTTTAGTTTCTTCCCGTGGAGTGTTCCTTCCTTCAGTCCCTTCCCTAGTTATGGCCCCTATGCTTCTTGGTTTGTCCTTCCTGCTCACCTGTTCCTGGCCCCCACAGGTATCTGGTAAGGTCCTTGCACATGTCCTAGTTACTTCAATGTCTTCCAACCTCTCATTCTGTCCTAGTGTGCTCCCTGCCTTTATTTTGGCCCCATGTGGGTTTGACAGGACCTCTGCATACAGTTTAGTTTCCGTGCTTCCTTCAGACTTGTTGTCTGTGTTTGATGTAGCCATTGCCGATGCTACTTCTGTAATATCTTTGTCTCTGTGCTGTTTCAGATGTCTCAGCTCCTCTTCTAATCTCTCTATCTTGATTTCTGCTGCTGTGGCTTGTTGCTTCCACCTTCTGCATTCTGCTGTTAACCTCTCTTCCATCTTCCTTTCCAGCTCATCTAGTCTCCTTCCCCAGTCTTCCTCCCTTTTTTTGAGCTCTACCTCCCATTCCTCCCTCCCAGATTCGTCCGTGGAGCCCCTTGTCCTCATCCTGGTTCTAGGTTCCCCCGTGTGTGTGTGTGTGTGTGTGTGTGTGTGTGTGTGTGTGTGTGTGTGTGTGTGTGTGTGTGTGTGTGTGTGTGTGTGTGTGTGTGTGTGTGTGTGTGTGTGTGTGTGTGTGTGTGTGTGTGTGTGTATGTGTATACTCATCTAGTTGTACTCACCTAGTTGAGGTTGCAGGGGTCGAGTCCAAGCTCCTGGCCCCGCCTCTTCACTGATCGCTACTAGGTCACTCTCCCTGAGCCGTGAGCTTTATCATACCTCTGCTTAAAGCTATGTATGGATCCTGCCTCCACTACATCGCTTCCCAAACTATTCCACTTACTGACTACTCTGTGGCTGAAGAAATACTTCCTAACATCCCTGTGATTCATCTGTGTCTTCAGCTTCCAACTGTGTCCCCTTGTTACTGTGTCCAATCTCTGGAACATCCTGTCTTTGTCCACCTTGTCAATTCCTCTCAGTATTTTGTATGTCGTTATCATGTCCCCCCCTATCTCTCCTGTCCTTCAGTGTCGTCAGGTTGATTTCCCTTAACCTCTCCTCGTAGGACATACCTCTTAGCTCTGGGACTAGTCTTGTTGCAAACCTTTTGCACTTTCTCTAGTTTCTTCACGTGCTTGGCTAGGTGTGGGTTCCAAACTGGTGTGTGTGTGTGTGTGTGTGTGTGTGTGTGTGTGTGTGTGTGTGTGTGTGTGTGTGTGTGTGTGTGTGTGTGTGTGTGTGTGTGTGTGTGTGCATGAGGGGTAGGGGAGGGTTATCTGTGCAACATTAGGAAGTCCAACAGAATAATTAGTTGCAGTATTGGAAGTCTTGTGGCGGGATGAAGTTACCGCTGGACCAGACCAGGACTCAGTTAATTAATCTGGTCCCATATCTGTCTGTTTTGGCTCCCTCAGCTGGTGGTGCTTGTGGTGGCGGTGGCATTGCTTGTGGTGGTGCTTTTGGTGGTGGTGGCATTGCTTGTGGTAGTGCTTGTGGTGGCGGTGGTGGTGCTTGTGGTGGTGCTTGCGGTGGTAGTGGTGAGTGTAGTGGAGTTGTTGGTTATGGTGGTGGTTGTGGTGGCACTGGTTATGGTGGTGCCAGCAGGTATAAGAGCCTGGCAAGTGGGACACAGTTCATCAGAGCCTTGAGGCTGATAAGTCACGACAACTGACACACAAATGATCCAGGAAGTTACTGGTACCCACTCAACCCTGACCATGAGGAGGCGCAGGCTGGTGCAGGCTTGTGCAGGCTGGTGCCGGCTGGTGCAGGCTGGTGCAGGCTGTTACAGGATGGTGCAGGCTGGTGCAGGATGGTCAGGAAGGTGCAGGGTTCAGGGTTGAATAAATCCGTAAGGCCTCAATAGTAAGGGTCATTTCTGCCGAATAAGCAGATTAAAAATTTATTTATGCAATAAAACTACGAAAATCAGTCTGAACATAAAGAAAAAATATACATCATTTAGGTAATATTAAATAAATTTAAACCGGGTTGAAGTTTGCAACTTTCAAGTGCAGGATAAGTACAGGTCTAAGGAAGGGATCCCTATCATATGTAGCATCTTGCCTAGAAGGGAAGTGGGCAATGAATGGATGTCTAGGGTAATTGGTATAAATTGCTGACTAGACAGGTACTGCAAGGAACTTGCAATCCCATTCATTGATATCTGGGACATATTCTATGGTAAACGTGATATGTATGCAAGGGATGGGGTTCATCTATCTGGGGCTGGAGTGGTTGCATTAGCCAGTTCGATTGAGGGGGTAATTGATGACTGGAGTTTACCTAGAGAGAGTTCCGGGGGTCAATGCCCCCGCGGCCCGGTCTGTGACCAGGCCTCCTGGTGGATCAGAGCCTGATCAACCAGGCTGTTACTGCTGGCTGCACGCAAACCAACTTACGAGCCACAGCCCGGCTGATCAGGAACCGACTTTAGGTGCTTGTCCAGTGCCAGCTTGAAGACTGCCAGGGGTCTGTTGGTAATCCCCCTTATGTATGCTGGGAGGCAATTGAACAGTCTCGGGCCCCTGACACATATTGTATGGTCTCTTAACGTGCTAGTGACACCCCTGCTTTTCATTGGGGGGATGTTGCATCGTCTGCCAAGTCTTTTGCTTTCGTAGTGAGTGATTTTCGTGTGCAAGTTCGGTACTAGTCCCTCTAGGATTTTCCAGGTGTATATAATCATGTATCTCTCCCGCCTGCATTCCAGGGAATACAGGTTTAGGAACCTCAAGCGCTCCCAGTAATTGAGGTGTTTTATCTCCGTTATGCGTGCTGTGAAGGTTCTCTGTACATTTTCTAGGTCAGCAATTTCACCTCCCTTGAAAGGTGCTGTTAGTGTGCAGCAATATTCCAGCGTAGATAGAACAAGTGACCTGAAGAGTGTCATCATGGGCTTTGCATCCCTAGTTTTGAAGGTTCTCATTATCCATCCTGTCATTTTTCTAGCAGATGCGATTGATACGATGTTATGGTCCTTGAAGGTGAGATCCTCCGACATGATCACTCCCAAGTCTTTGACGTTGGTGTTTCGCTCTATTTTGTGGCCAGAATTCGTTTTGTACTCTGATGAAGATTTAATTTCCTCGTGTTTACCATATCTGAGTAATTGAAATTTCTCATCGTTGAACTTCATATTGTTTTCTGCAGCCCACTGAAAGATTTGGTTGATGTCCGCCTGGAGCCTTGCAGTGTCTGCAATGGAAGACACTGTCATGCAGATTCGGGTGTCGTCTGCAAAGGAGGACACGGTGCTGTGGCTGACATCCTTGTCTATGTCAGATATGAAGATGAGGAACAAGATGGGAGCGAGTACTGTGCCTTGTGGAACAGAGCTTTTCACCGTAGCTGCCTCGGACTTTACTCTGTTGACTATTACTCTCTGTGTTCTGTTAGTGAGGATATTATAGATCCATCGACCGACTTTTCCTGTTATTCCTTTAGCACACATTTTGTGCGCTATTACGCCATGGTCACACTTGTCGAAGGCTTTTGCAAAGTCTGTATATATTACATCTGCATTCTTTTTGTCTTCTAGTGCATCTAGGACCTTGTCGTAGTGATCCAATAGTTGAGACAGACAGGAGCGACCTGTTCTAAACCCATGTTGCCCTGGGTTGTGTAACTGATGGGTTTCTAGATGGGTGGTGATCTTGCTTCTTAGGACCCTTTCAAAGATTTTTATAATATGGGATGTTAGTGCTATCGGTCTGTAGTTCTTTGCTGTTGCTTTACTGCCCCCGTTGTGGAGTGGGGCTATGTCTGTTGTTTTTTGTAACTGTGGGACGACCCCGGTGTCCATGCTCCCTCTCCATAGGATGGTAAAGGCTCGTGATAGGGGCTTCTTGCAGTTCTTGATGAACACGGAGTTCCATGAGTCTGGCCCTGGGGCAGAGTGCATGGGCATGTCATTTATCGCCTATTCGAAGTCATTTGGCATCAGGATAACATCAGATACGCTTGTGTTAACCAAATTCTGTGGCTATCTCATAAAAAAATTCATTTTGATCTTCGACTCTCAGTCTGGTTAGCGGCTTGCTAAAAACTGAGTCATATTGGGACTTGAGTAGCTCACTCATTTCCTTGCTGTCATCTGTGTAGGACCCATCTTGTTTAAGTAGGGGCCCAATACTAGACGTTGTTCTCGACTTTGATTTGGCATAGGAGAAGAAATACTTTGGGTTTCTTTCAATTTCATCTATGGCTTTCAGTTCTTCCCGCGATTCCTGACTCCTATAAGATTCCTTTGATGTTTGCTATTTCTCTGACCAGTGTCTCCCTACGTATTTCAGATATACTGACCTCTTTTAGTCTCTCTGTTATCCTTTTCCGTCGCCTGTAAAAGGGAGCGCCTGTCTCTTTCTATTTTACATCTACTCCTCCTTTTTCTTAGAGGAATAAGCCTTGTGCATACATCGAGTGCCACCGAGTTAATCTGTTCTAGGCATAAGTTGGGGTCTGTGTTGCTTAGTATATCTTCCCAGCTTATATCGGTTAGGACTTGGTTTTCTTGGTCCCACTTTATGTTTTTGTTATTGAAGTTGAATTTGGTGAATGCTCCCTCGTGACTAGTCTCATTATGTCGGTCTGGGGCTCCGCGCATACATGTCTGAACCTCAATTATGTTGTGATCTGAGTATATTGTTTTTGATATGGTGACATTTCTTATCAGATCATCATTGTTAGTGAAGATGAGGTCTAGTGTATTCTCCAGTCTAGTAGGCTCTATTATTTACTGGTTTAAATTGAATTTTATGCAGAGATTTAAAAGCTCGTGTGAGTGTGAGTTTTCATCAGAGCTCCCTCCTGGTGTTATTGCTGCAACAATATTATTTGCTATATTCCTCCATTTTAGGTGCCTTAAGTTGAAATCCCCCAGGAGCAAGATGTTGGGTGCAGGAGCTGGAAGATTTTCCAGATAGTGGTCAATTTTTAACAGCTGTTCCTGGAATTGCTGGGATGTAGCATCCGGAGGCTTGTAGACTACCACAATGACTAGGTTTTGGTTCTCGATCTTTACTGCTAAAACTTCCACTACATCATTTGAGGCATTAAGCAGTTCTGTGCAAACAAGCGACTCTGCAATGTACAGGCCAACCCCCCCCCCTTTCCTTTTGCCTGTTCACTCTGTCACATCTGTATAGGTTGTAACCTGGAATCCATATTTCGTTGTCCAAGTGATCCTTTATGTGGGTCTCAGTGAAAGCCACGAACATTGCCTTTGCCTCTGCAAGCAGTCCACGGATGAAAGGTATTTTGTTGTTTGTTACTGGCTTTAGACCCTGTATATTTGCAAAGAAGAATGTTATCGGACTGGTGGTATTGTTGGTACTGGGGGGGGGATTTTTTTCCGGCATTAGTATCTGTATCTGTTGGTTTGGAGTGGAGGCCATCGACTGTGGTTCCACTCCAGGAATGACTGGATTTGGTGTACGATTTCTGCCATTTCCTGCCAGTTTTTTTTCCTTCCTGGCTCTAAAAAAACCTCTCCCTCTTGAGTGGCTGTGGCTACCCAGGTTTTCCCATGGCCTGGATGTTTTGTATCTTTTCGTCCCCTTTAGATGGTATGCCTGGCAATTTAAGTTTTAGCACAGTCTTTCATGTACTGAAGAGGTACACATTTCAGGGTGAAAAAGCTTACAGGAAGGGAGTTTGCATTTTCCTGTTGTCATATGGGCACGGCATTTTCTAGGGTGGTCATAGTTGCACGTCCCGTCTGTTTTTCCAGATTTCCAATGTCTGCAGATACCAAGTGCATAGTATACGCACAGGCTTGGTTTCCGTTTGCCTTGGGTTTCTGTGACTGTATTCCCTGTTGGTGCATGTTTACCTGTCTTATTCCTATCCTCCCTAGCATCAACAATGGAGCTCCCACCAGTTGTTTTTGGTAATATATCCTCACTATTGCTAGTGGAGTCCTCTTGTTTGCTATTTCCTGTGGTATTTCTAGGACTTTAAACAGTCAAACTGCAGTGTTATTGTTGGAAACAGCAGATATTACCAGGATACCTCAGGGTTATGTTTAAAAGACAATATTCAAAATAAAGTTCCTAATAAAGCCAAAGCAATTGATCAACAAACAAAGAGAGATAGTATTCAATTCAATTCAATTCAATTCAAAGTTTATTCTCTATAAGGATTACAATGCTGAGTTTACAATTTGGTTATTGTGTGGTTTACATGTAGCAAAATAATGATTACAGAGTGTACCACTAGAACACCTAGCATGGCTAGGCATTTCGGGCAGACTTAAATTAAATCTTAAGTTTAAAATATTACAAAATTATGAGGTAAATTGGTATTATGGCTAAGTGACTAAATACTAGTTTGTGAGTTTAGCAATGTGAATGCTTTTGTTTTGGCACTATACATAGTTTCAGTATTGGAGTATCACAGGCCAACTTATGACTAGTTAAGATTCATTATTTTGAGATTGAGATTGATATTTCTGTTTATGGTCAAATGTGTGAGTGAGTGTAAGTGTTAACCACCAGGTGGTATTCGTGTAGTTAGTTGACAGGGTGTATCAGGGAGATAAGATGTTTTCTGATGGTAGTTTTGAAGGTGATGAATGTGTCTGCAGTTTTAGAATTTTCAGGTAGGGTGTTCCAGATTTTAGGGCCTTTGACATACATTGAATTTATGTAAAGGTTTAGAGGGCAACGAGTGACTAGCTCCCTTAAGATTTACTATACAAATAGTAGAAGTCTAAGATATAAGATAGATGAGCTAAGATTACTCGCAAGTACATGTATTGTTGCTATAACAGAGACCTGGTTCAACTTGAAGGATAGAGAAATGCCTTCTGAATGCAGCATAAAGGGTTATAAACTATTCCACACTGATAGGGTTAACAAGAAGGGTGGTGGACCACCCTTCAGGATGTGACCCCCACCAGTCGACTAACACCCAAGTACCTACTTACTGCTAGGTGATTCGCTGCCTGACCACGGTCGAGTGAGGTTGTGCGCTGCACCCCTCTGCTGTTCAGGCGAGCTACCTCAGTTCGTCACAACCATTGAGAAGTGAGGACGTGCGCTGCTCATTTACCAACATGGCGCTGCAGAGCTACAGACGCATCAACACTGTTTGCGTTGAGTTGACCCGTGGGGCTGTCACTGGAGCCACGATGGACTTGTTACTACCGGCGATTATCCGTGATACCTACGGTATCGCAAATGAAGAGATATGTGGTGTAGCACTTAATGGGACGACACGGATCTTCGTTAAAATGACGTCAGCAAATGTTTATGAAGCGGTGGTGGATAAGTATCAAGAGACCATTATAGCCGTCAATTCAGCTGTATCAGTACGTCTACATGATGTATCACGACACTACACATGGGTTAAAATAAGGAATGTGCCTTTTGAGGCGAATGAATTTGTTATAAAAGATGAACTACGTAATTATGGTACGGTTCATATGGCCTCTGCAGGTCGGTGGGCCGCTGGACCTTATGCTGGAAGTTTGGAGGGAACATATTCAGTCAAAATGACCTTACGCCATCCCATACCGTCCTATATTATGTTGCAAGCATTTCGAACTCAAGTATATGTAACATATGCGGGGCAACGTCGTACGTGTCGGCTGTGTGGATCGTATGACCACATAGCGGCACAGTGTGATAAGCGTCGTGGGAATCTCCAAATATCGCAACAGCAACAACCGGAAGAAGTCGAGGAAGTGGAGGGACGAGAACAGTCTTATGCTCACCCGTCTCGACAACGGACATCTTGGAGTGAAGAGGTAGAAAAAGCGCAGGAGAAGGCTTTGGAGGATGCAAAACAGCGAGAAGAATCACCATCACTGGATATAAATAAAGTATTTGAAGAGACTCTGCCCACTATGGGGGACGAGGATGTAGCGGCGTCTTTAGTGAAGGCACTGGATGTATTGTTAGACGAGTCGATCGTCAACCGTGTGGAGGAACCAGGTGCAAATTTGGGATCGGTTGAGCATCATGGTGAGGCGACGGATGAAAGCATTGAGTCTGGGGTGTCGCATGGCATGATGGTAAATATAGCAGAAGTGGAGGTGCATCATGATAGTACTAAAGAAATCCCAATGCAGGTGGAGGGTAGGACGCGAAAGCGAACTGCGACCCCACCAGACTCAGACGACGTGCTTACTCCTGCCCAAAGGCCAGGGAAAAAGTCTTGGGCGGATGTACAGAGGAAAGGGAACAGTGAATCCACGAAACAAGAGTTTATCAAGGTGATTCCCAAAAAAGGGGAGAGGGATAGAGGTGTAAAATGTATAAGTGAAAAGTCTATACCTAGAACCAAAGGAAAATCCCATTAATTGACTTTAAGGTTTTGACAATAAATATTAACGGTTTGAGATCTGAGCGGAAGCGAAAGTGGTTTAATGAATTTTTGGTGCGTCTAGATGTGGATGTGGTATTTATCCAAGAACACAATTACAGAATTGGATATGAGTTGGAATTAGATGGTTACGATGTGTATATGGAATATGCGACGAGGTTAAAAGGAGGCGTCGCCATTCTGGTAAAGGAAAATAGCCCGTTTGTAGTACGCCATAGTGAAAGGGGGGAGGGGAGAGTGATTAGGGTGGATGGTTTATGGGGTAGAGTACATATAAGTTTTGTAGGTGTATATGGGCCGGCCGAGGGAGATGCACGACTTAAAACTCATTTTGTACAAGATGTATTAGTATATCATCTACGTAGTTTACCAAATGTAGCGATAATAGGGGGAGACTGGAATTGTGTAATACGACGAAAAGATGTGGAGCCTCGAGGAGCGGGTTGTTGCTTGGGGTTCCTGGGAGATTTATTGACGAGTGTGGGTTTAATGGATGTGTGTGGGGGGGGTGGCAATGTGGAGCATACTTTCATTAGAAGAGATTATGCGGCGAGATTAGATAGAATGTACGTGTCTAGTGCGGTTACAGTGCGGAGAGTGAGTGTGATAAATGTGGTTTTTTCGGATCATAGAGGAGTTGTAATGGATGTAGATATTGAGGGTGTGCCTAGAAGGGGTCCGTCATTTTGGAAATTAAATGTAAAGTTATTGAAGAGAGAGGAAAGTCGTTTGTCTTTTGGGCATATGTGGGAACGCCTTGTGGTTGAAGCACCTGGAGATGTGGCTTTGGTTAATTGGTGGGAAATGATAGCCAAAAAGCGAATTAAGGAATTTTATATTAGTCAGGGAGTGAGATATAATCAGTTACAGTATGGTTTCCAACGATATTTAGAGGGGCAGTTGCGCGACTGCTATGTACAAGCGAATGCTAATTATCCTGTTACAGAAATTGAACGAATTAAGGAGCAACTACGTAATTTACAAAACGAAAGGTTTGATGGGGAAAGGCTTAAGGGTGGAATCGAAGAGGTTTTGTGGGGAGATCGGCCGTCGGCGTGTGTGTTGAGGAATCAACACAGACGTCGCAAAGCAATGGAGTTAATGGGGTTGAATGTCCAGGTAGGTATGCAGGGGTATAGAGTGAATCAGGTGTTGACGACGACGGAGGGTATGAGTGGGTATATTGATGCTTGGGTTAAATTGAAAACGCAAAGTGTTGGAATAAGTGAAATTGCATTGCAGTCAATCGGTAGGTTTGTGCGTTGTGAGCTGGAGGAGCATGATCGTTTGATGTTGGGAGGGCCGATAACGGAGTGTGAGACTTGGGAGGCTTTATCTGGGGCGCATTTGGGTAAGGCGCCAGGAATAGATGGGTTGCCCAGCGACTTTTATATTCAAAATTGGAACGTTTTAAAGGGGTTTTTGGTACGTTTATTCAATATCATGAAGCGGGATGGGGTTTTAGGGGAACAACAAAGGTTGGCTGTGGTCGTCCTAGTTCCTAAAGGCGAGCCATTAACGGTTAAAGATTATCGTGCAATCTCGTTATTATGTGGGGACTATAAAATTTTTGGAAGGATCTTGGCCAACAGAATAAAAAAAGTCCTGGGCAAAGTGATTGACAAGGGACAATATGGGGTGCCGGGCAGGTCTATGTATGAAGGTCACGGTATGATTAGAAGTTTTATTGAAGAAAGAGTAAGATTGGGAGATGGGGGGGTATTGGCTATAGATTGGGAGGCGGCATATGATAGTGTGGAACGGGAGACGTTATGGAAGATAATGAGATGGCAGGGGTTTGGGGCGGAAATTATATCATGGGCCAAATTAATGTATCAAGAGGCATCTTTGCGTGTGCAGGTGAATGGGAGGTTGGGAGATCGGATTCAGATGGGAAGGGGTTTGCGTCAAGGTTGTCCCCTTTCACAAATTTTTTTTGCTTGTTTTCAAGATCCCTTTTATAGAGGGATAAGGGTTTTATTGGAAGCAAATGGGATGAGTAATGTAAGGGGTGGGGGAGCGGGCATTGTTGGATATGTCGACGACACGACGATTTTGGTGAGAGAAAACATGGATTTGATTCGGGTAGAAAAGTTAGTGAAAGTTTTTGAAAAGGCTACTGGCATGACGATCAACATGAGGAAAACAAAGTATATGAATCTTGGAAAAGGGTCGCGTGAGGAAGGAATGGTAGCTGAAAGGTGGGAAAGGGTGGACCAAATAAAGATATGTGGGATCGTTTATGTAAATGATATCAAGTCAGCACAACAAATAAATTCCGTGCGTATCGTTGATAGTGTTCTGAAGCGTCTTAGTGGGTTGAGAGCTGCTAATTTAAGTTTGCAACAAAGGGTGATAACAACGAATGTGCTATTATATAGTAAACTATGGCATGTTACGGTAATATTTCCGATACTTCGTTGTGAATTAAAAAGGTTACAAAAAAGTGTTTTTAGATTCATTTGGGGAACAGGGAGCGAATGGTTAAGTAGAGCGGTTGTCACACTCCCGGTTGGCCGTGGAGGGCTGGGTCTTATAGATGTCGAAAAGAGGATAATAAGTATGTATTTAAAACATAGTTATAAGCGGGAGGGAGGGGCGAAAGAAGACGGTCTTCATAGGATACATCAGGATATGCGACGGTGGTGGGGGGGTCGGGAGTTCATGATAGGTGAGGCAATGTTACGGGTCTTCATAAACGTGAGGGATCACTCACAAATTAAATTGAGAAATCTTGATAGGGCAGATGGTAAGGCTCTGGTAGCGGCGGTAGAAGGAGTTTATCCGATGTATGATTGGCATAATATTTGGGGGCGTTTAAATAAATTGCGTTTAAAACCTAAAGTCAGAGAAGTTATGTATAGATTTTTACATGGAATCTTGCCGTCAGGAATGGTTTTATTCTATAAGAGAATACGAGAGGATGGGGAATGCAGGGATTGTGGAGGATTGGCGACTATTTATCATACGGTGTATTTTTGCGATTGTATTGAACTTATAAGGGTTTGGATGGGTAAGGTTTTAAGGTTAGTGGGGGGAGGGGGTTTGCAGGTTTTGAGGGTTTTAAGTTTAGATATAACTGGGGTGAATAAAAGGGTTGAGAATGCGATTGGGTATATGATTACGGATTATATATACATGATGTGGGCTATGAGGGAGGCGGACGTGCGTGCAAGAATTAATGCATTGGCAGCAACTTTTTATAGGACACAGTGTAGAAATAAAGGGGTGTATGGAGGGAGATGGGAGAGAGATTTTAGTGAGGGTTATCGAAATTTCACATTAAGGGATTTATGGGATTTGCAAAATGGGTAAAGGGATACGACGGGCTATTTTCCTAGACTTGGGTGTGAGCATGGAGAGCTGTTTATATGGATGTATAAATGAGTTTTGATATCTAGAGGCAGTAGGGTTATTACCCCGAGGTTTTCAAGAACTACACAATATTCATTGAGGAAGGTGTAGCACTACGATTGCATATTTTTATCATGTATAAATCATTTCAAGGACTTTATGATGAAAATTTTCTATGAGACTCAAATATGTGCATAGGAGTCTTTACTGTTTTTGATTCAATTGTAAGTGGTAAAAAGTGTTTCCTAGCGTATAGCAATTGGTTTTTATTTTGTTATATTTTATGCTGTGTTACAGTGTGCTTTTCAGTAATATTATATTACATGTAACTAGTTTGCATTATTTTTCTTTGTTTTGCTGAGATGTAAAATATCACATCGTAGTTTTGTTTTGTTATATTGGATGTTTTTATTGTGACTTTTAGTATTATCCCGTTTCCTTCTTTGAATAGTAAATACCTATGTATGTTAAGATCTCGTGATAATCGCCAATATTAATGTTTTGAGTATCGTGGTGCTCTGTTAAGCACCTGAGATCTTAGAATTAGTCTTGCATACGTGTGTTGACAGGCAGAAACCTCACCTAGTATGTGCCTGATGTAGTCTCATGTAGTGTAATGTGTGTGCTTGTGTGTGTCATTGTGCGTGTTTGTTTGTTTTTATCTCTGTTTTATTGTACAATCTTCATAATTTCCAGTGTTTGATGTTTGGTAATATGTAACCTTGTTAGAGATGTTCTTTAACAAATAAAGCAATACCACTGTAATGTATAGTGTTGTGTGAGTGTATTATCACTGTAATATACGGTGTGTTGTGTGTGAGTGTAATACCAATGTAATATACGGTGTGTTGTGTGTGAGTGTAATACCAATGTAACATACGGTGTGGTGTGTGTGAGTGTGTATTACCACTGTACTGTATGGTGTCGTTATTAGGTCTCGGGTTAAGTGCGATTCTAGTGCAGTAATCTTTTGTCGTGTATCTTTTTAATATATTTGTCATTTGTATAGCACTGTTTTAAATAAAATATAAAAAAAAAACTTACTGCTAGGTGAACAGGGGTAACAGGTGTGGGGAAACATGCCCAACGTTTCCACCCAGTCGGGAATCGAACCACGGACACTCGGTATGTGAGCCAAAGGTGCTACCGACCAAGCCATGGCTCTGTTTCTAACAAGTAGGTCTCTTTAAACTGTTTTTTCAACACTTCGTAGACTTCCTTGCCATTTTTCGTGAGCTCTTCTCCTTCAGTAGAATTATCAAGTCCTTTACTTTCGTCTTCTGGTGTAGATGTGAAGCAGGTTGACTTAGACTTCAGCGTTTGTTGCTGTCATTCTGAAGCTGTCATTTAGTTGTTCATGCTAGAATATTCGTCTCTGACTAACCTGCTCGCTTCTGTTCTCGACTGTCTGTCGCTCAGAGGCTTTGTTTAACCGCTTTGCATCTCTGACTGAATGAAGAACTCTCCTTGTCTTTGCTGGTTCCCTTTCTTCTGGCTTTGGAGTTCTCTGTCTTCCGCCAATTTCCAGCCAGGTACTCCATCATATCTGCTGACTTTCCTTCTGGGTCTCTTTTTCACTGCTGTCCATTCACGAATTTCATCATCCTTACAGGGTTCCCTCATTTAAAATTTGGCTTCTTGTGCCCTTAATCTGCCATTATTCTTTTTTCTTTTAGTGATACAATAAACTTGAGGTTCGGTACCGTATGGTCGGTAACACTCAGTGACTCTTACATTCTATTTCACCTATGTCAGATGCACTTTCAGTAAATATTAAGACTAGTCTTGCTGGCTCTTCTCCTCTCGTCATGCCCATAACGTACTGACACTTTGCTTTCCCTGACCATCCCCATTAACTTAGTCCTCCAAGTTTCCAGTCTTCTGTGAATCTAAAAGTTTTTTCAATCTACGTATATCTTTGTGGCTGCAATCACTTATGGCAAGAAGTTTTACTTTAGCCGTATGTACACTCTTAGCTACTTTGCTGTAGTATTACTGATATGTTACTGTCTTTATAAACGTGGATCAATCTCCTAATGATAGGTGGCAGGTTGTATATCACTGTACCTACTGCTTGTAGTACCTCAGTCTTAACTGAGTCTACTATATAATTGCTTGCTGCATATCATTCTTTACTAATTGTGGGCCACTGAATAAGGAAATGACTTTTAAAATTACAAATTGGCTCAGTATATTAAGATACAAACTCGGGCCAGCTGCTATATTTAACACGGGGACATAAACAAACTGTACACAGAGAGACACTTGATTCAAACCCACAATTTGTAATTGTATTAACTATATATACAGTTTTCTATAACCAAAAGTCTTAAGTGTTTAAAATACTCATACATTATTCTTTAACCAACTGGTTGTTATTATGGTCATATTCGATGTCATCCAAAAACCATAAAGTGAAATATCTTTTTTTTTATACTCGAAGCACAAAATTATTCAAAATTTGTAGAGCAGTGCAATTGATGGTAGTCTGTGTACAGTGAGGGGTAAAGAAACTGAGAATGTTGTCCCTTACTGTACACTGGTCTGTGTTGTCTGGTAGTCCTTCACGTTGCTCATATGACAGCAGTGGGGAAGGCAAGAGAGGGACTGATGTGCATCATTGCAGGGGGAGGGATCAGGGATGAGGTCAGGGATAAGGTAGTTAGTAGGGGATAAGGGGAAAGACTGAAAGGTTGATGTACAGAGGACATCACCACAACTTCCTTGCTACTCTTGGTCCAACTCTTGGGAATGACCGACTTCCACTGGGAAATCACACCTACCAGTGACAGATAATGTTGTCGTCTGTACCTCACCCGACTCCAGTATATAAACATCAGTCTTCCTGCCGGTAGAGTATTAGCAAAAATGAACCCTAATCATAATTTTTAAAGGTGTTGAGGAGTAAGCCAGCGGAAGGCCTCGGTCACATGACCAAAAGCTGCGGGCCATCATGTGACTAAGACCTGTGTCAGGAAACACTTGTCCTAGAACCTTGGTTCAGAGGACATCTACAAGACCTTCTTCACGGCTGCTACAACTAACCCATCCCTTTGGGTAGGATCTACTTCCACTGGGGAATCCCGCCTACCAGTGACTATGCCCTCGTCTGCTACACGTCCTTATCCACCGACGCCTATATAACTGCCAGTCTTCTTGCCTTTGCTCCAGATTCTCCTCCGCCACGATGCTGTGAACACCAACTCCAAGGCTGAGGGACTGATTACCTCATCTTTTGTATATAGTTCTACTGTCTTCTAATTATGTCCTAGAATCAGTATTGATAAAGCCACTGGATGGCGAAACGTCTAGAATAAAGATATCCAGATGTTGCCCATGTGTCTTAACTTTCATATTGTCGGTATTTTATACTTTTCTTGCACATGAGGATCTTGCAAAGAAAATGTCTGGAACAATTGCTGCAGTTTGTGAATTTAGGGCCAGCAAAGGATGGTTTGATAGATTTAAGAAGCATAGTGGCATACACAGTGATGTAAGGCATGGTGAGGCTGCACGTTCTGACAAATGTGCAGCTGAAAAGTGTGTTCACGAATTCCAGGACTATGTGGACTATGTAAAGGCTGAAGGATTGGAACCCCAACATGTGTTCAGTTGTGATGAAACAGGCCTATTTTGGAAGAGAATGCCAAATAGGACCTACATTACCCAGGAGGAAAAGGCACTCCCAGGACACAAGCCTATGAAAGACAGGCTTACTCTTTTGTTGTGGTAATGCTAGTGGGGATTTCAAAGTGAAGCCTTTACTGGTGTATCACTCAGAAAATCCCAGAGTGTTCAAGAAAAACAATATCATGAAGAATAGATTGTGTGTGATGTGGGAAGCTAATCATAAGGCATGGGTCACCAGGCAAATTTTCAAAGAGTGGGTTAATGATGTGTTTGGCCCAAGTGTGAAAAAATACCTCCTGGAAAAGAAATTGCCACTCGAGTGCCTCCTGGTACTGGACAATGCTCCTGCACATCCTCCAGACTTGGAAGACCAAGTGTTTAGGGACTTCAGTTTTATAAAAGTGAAGTTCTTGCCTCCTAACACCACTCCTCTCCTCCAGCCCATGGACCAGCAGGTCATTTCTAACTTCAAAAAACTCTACACAAAAGCAGTGTTTCAAAATTGCTTTGAAGTGACCTCAGACACTCATAAGAACATAAGAAAGGAGGAACACTGCAGCAGGCCTATTGGCCCATACTAGGCAGGTCCTTCACAGATCCAGAATATTTGCCCTCATAAGAACATACGAAATAAGGAACACTGCAACAGCCCTACTAGTCTATGCGAGGCAGCTCCAATTCTCCCCACCGGCTTAAGCCAATGCCTTGACCTAGCGAGGTGAGACACGTCGCTTAAGGGAGGAGCACTGTATCCGACCTAGTAGCTAGTCAGGTTCAACTCACACCCACCCACACCCACTCATGTATTTATCCAACCTATTTTTAAAACTACACAATGTCTTAGCGTCTATGACGGTACATGGGAGCTTGTTCCACTCATCCACAACTCTATTACCAAACCAATGCTTTCCTATATCCTTCCTGAATCTGAATTTTTCCAGTTTAAAACCATTGCTGCGAGTCCTGTCTATGTTAGATATTTTTAGCACGCTATTTATATCCCCTTTATTAATTCCTGTTTTCCATTTATACATCTCAGTCATATTCCATCTAATTCTACGCCTTTCTAGAGAGTGCAGATTCAGGGCCCTCAGTTTTTCCTCATAGGGAGGATTTCTCATACATGGGATCAACTTTGTCATCCTCTTTTGTACTTTTTCCAGTTCATTTATATCCATTCTGTAATACGGTAACCAAAACTGCGCAGCAAAATCCAAATGAGGCCTAACCAAAGATATATAGAGTTGAAGAACAACCTGAGGACTTCTATTATTTATACTTCTTACTATGAAGCCAAGGATTCCGTTAGCTTTATTGCAAACACTAATGCACTGTTATGAAGATTGAGACACTTATGCAACATGGGAATCTTTATTCAGGAAACGTTTCGCCACACAGTGGCTTCATCAGTCCAATACAAAGTAGAAAGGCGTAAGGAGAGGAGGAGTTTGAGGTAATCAGTCTCTCTGCCTGGAGTCGATGTGTTCAGTCCATCAATCTCGTAGAATGTACAACATAGGGCCGTAGACGTGGCTTATATACTGTAGTGAGGTGAGGTGAAGCAGGAGGAGGCGGGGTCATAGTGGTACCATCCACTAGTCGAAGTAGGTCTTCGTCCTAAGGTTGAACAAGTGTTGAAGAATTCTTTGTAGCAAGATCCCATGATGCTGCAGTGTCTGACGTTTCGCCACTGTGTGGCGAAACGTTTCCTGAATAAAGATTCCCATATGTTGCATAAGTGTCTGAATCTTCAACTTGTCGGTTTTTCAAACCATTCATCACAATGCACTGTTATTTGGTTTACATTACTACTAACCAGAACTCCTAAATCCTTTTCGCAGTCCGTAATATTAAGATCTACAGTATTTAGTTTATATGTGGCATGGTTATTTTCTTGTCCAACATTTAGAATTTTGCATTTGTCTATATTAAACTGCATCTGCCACTTCTCCGACCACTGCATGAGTTTATTCAAATCATCCTGAAGTGCCCTAATATCCTCATTAGAATGACTTGGACGGCCTATTTTGGTGTCATCAGCAAATTTACCTATGTTGCTATTTATTTCCTCATCTATGTCGAAACAGTTGACCTAAGACAGTTCTGGAGGAATCACTTCAATATCCTCCATTGCATAAGCCTTATAGGTAAGGCTTGGGGGGGGGGAAGTGACTGACCCTGCCGACCCTGTGGACTCTATTGTGGCACTGGGGAAGTCCCTGGGGTTGGAGGTGAGTGGCGAGGATGTGGAAAAGTTGGTGGGGGACCACAGGGAAGAACTAACCACTGAAGAGCTGCAAGAGATTCAACCGGAACAGCATCAGACCACAGCTCAGGAACTTGCTTCAGAGGAGGAGGAAGAGGGAGTGAAGGAGGTGCCTTCTTCAGAGATTAAAGAGGTGTGTGCAATGTGGACTAGGGTGCAAGCTTTTGTAGAGAAACACCACCCTGACAAAGCTGAAACAAGCCATATCTGCAACATGTTTAGTGACAGAACCCTGTCCCACTTCAGGGAAATCTTAAAAAGATGCCAGAAACAGAGCACTCTGGACAGTTATTTTGTGAGACAGGGGTCCAGTGACTCTCAAGCTGGTCCTAGTGGCAATAAAAGACAGAGAAGGGAAGTAACCCCAGAGAAGGCTTTGCTACCTAAAATCTTTATGGAGGTGGATTCCCCTTCCAAACGCTAACTCCTCCCTCTTTCCTCCTCCCTGTCTTCCAGAAGCAAGCATTAGCCTTCAATAAAGGTATGTAATGCTTACATAATTGTTAAAAAAATTATTTTTTTGTGTGTGTGAATATTTTTGTTTGGAACAGATTAATTGTATTTCCATTAATTCTTATGGGAAATATTAATTCGGTTATCGGCCATTTCGGTTATCGGCCGACCTTCTGGAATGTATTACGGCCGATAACCGGGGGTTATCAATCAGAACCAAAGTAGTTATAGTATTAGGGGAAGGGAGCATAACTTTGTAGTACACGCAGTCAATGGTCAGGCTTCAGACATTTTATTGTACGGCAATAGAGGAATGGGACAGACTGCCTGCACATGTCAAAACCAGTCATAGCATGAATCAGTTCAAGAAGAGAGCTAAAAGGTACCTAATGAATGTAGCTACAGAAAGGGAATGATTTATTGCATAGCTAACATACATGTACCTATTGTTACGATCTGATCCTATCTTTAATGCCAATGTAAATGACTCACTTTACTTATTCCTAGTACATTTTCTTTTATTGTTTAAATAATAAGTTTATTACAAGGATCCCAGTGGAAATAAATCTCTTTGTCTGACTTTTTTTGGGTTATCCTGGAGGGTAATTTACACATGCTGCTATGTATGATAATTGTTGTAACTGTACACGTAAGTGTACCTGTAGCTGAATAAACTTACTTACAATGTTGTGATGCTTGAAGGTGAGAACTTCTGGCATTAACACTCCCAAGTCTTTCACACTATTTTTCCGCTCTATTGTGTGGTTCGAGTTTGTAGTATACTCATTTCTAGCTATTATTTCTTCCAATTTTCCATAACGGAGTAGTTGAAATTTGTCCTCAATGAACAGCATATTGTGTTTCTTTGCCCATTGGAAAACTTGGTTTATATCTGCTTGGAGATTTGCCGTGTCTTCAATGGATGACAGTCTCATGCAGATCCTAGTATCGTCTGCAAAGGATGACACGGTGCTGTGGTTTACATCTCCGTCTGTCTGATATGAGGATGAGGAACATGATGGGGACGAGTACTGTGCCTTGTGGGACAGAGCTTTTCACTATGACGGCCTCCTACCTAACTCTGTTTACCAGTACTCTTTGTGTTCGATTGGTTAGAAAATTGAAGAATCATCTGCCCACTTTGCAAGTTATCAATTTAGCACACATTTTATGGGCTATTACTCCATGACTGCACTTGTCAAAGGCTTTTGCAAAATCTGTGTATACTATATCTGCATTCTGTTTGCGCTCCAGTTCGTCCAAAACTATATCCTGCCTGAAATACCTCGGCATGATAGTGGCTTTCTTTGCACTTGGCAAATCAATGTTGTAATTACACATTGTAAACTAGGCAAGGAAATAAACTCCTTATTCCTTAATAGTGATCCAGTAGTTGCGAGAGGCAGGATCGACCTGCTCTGAACCCATGTTACCCTGGATTGAGCAATTGCTGGGAATTCAAGTGATTAATGGCTCGCTAAACACAGAATCGTTTTGAGATATCAGTATCTCATTCATTTCTTTGTTGTTGTCGGTGTAAGTTCCATCTTGTCTGAGCGTGGCATGCAAAGAGTGTTACAATTTATTCGGTGCATGTTACACTCCCATATAGGCTGCCTCCCAACCAGCAAACTGGGTGCTAAGGGTTTAACAATCAGTACCTTGGTTCAGTGACCAATCACAGGCAAGCCCGCCAAAGTTGAAGCAACAGAGTTCACTTGCGGTAAGCATTGGCAGACTTGCCTACCTGCTGGTTGAGTACAGTGCACTCTCTCTGGCTTCTGCTTTGCCATCTGTCACCGTGGTGTACACATATTATTCTATCTGCACATATTGTACATAGTGTACATACCTGCATATACCATCTGGTAGAGGCACATTCATTTAATAGTGTACTGCTGAGTTTTGTTTGCTGTACATTCCTGTTACAACCAGGTCTCACAGGCCATTCTTACCTGTGTTCATAATACTGAGCAAGGACCGAACACTAAATATGGTTTTTGCCTTTTTTTGGCATATGAAAAGAAATATTTTGAATTTCTTTCGATTTCACCAATTGAGTGTAGCTCCTCCTGTCTCTCCTGGATCCTGTGTGAATCATTTACCTTAAGCTCAACATTTTGCACTTCTCTTGTCTGTGCTTTCTTCTCTTCCTTCCATGTTCCAGATAATCTATCCCCTTTGAGGAGCTCAGCGATTCTTTGCCTTCTCCTGTAGAGGGAGCGCCTCTCTGTCTCCAGTTTACTTCTTCTTTCCTTTTTCTTAGAGGAATATGCCTTGAATATATTTCAGCTGCCAAAAAACACTCATCTTTTCAAGACAGTGGTTTGGATCCATGTTATTTAATATATCTTCCCAACATGTTTCATTTAGGACATAGTTTACATGATCCCAGTTGATGTTCTTGTTGTTGAAGAGTTTGGTGGAGACACCCTCGTAGATGTATGTATTTTACTGGTTAGGATTCCTCTGCATGTAAGTCTGGACTTCGATTAGATTATGATCAGAATTAGTTGTTTTTATATTGTTATGTTTCTTACCAGGTCATCATTATAAGTGAAAATAATGTCTAGTGTGTTCTGCAGTCTTGTTGACTCCACTGTCTGTTGTTACGGTGTATTTATAACACAGATTAAACAACTCACTCGTACATGATAGACGTATGCATGATAGACGTGTGCTTGATAGACGTGTACATGATAGACGTATGCATGATAGACGTGTGCTTGATAGACGTGTACATGATAGACGTATGCATGATAGACGTATGCATGATAGACGTGTGCTTGATAGACGTGTACATGATAGATGTGTGCATGATAGACGTGTGCATGATAGACGTGTGCATGATAGACGTATGCATGATAGACGTGTGCATGATAGACGTGTGCTTGATAGACGTATGCATGATAGACGTATGCATGATAGACGTGTGCTTGATAGACGTGTAAATGATAGACGTGTGCATGATAGACGTGTGCATGATAGACGTGTGCATGATAGACGTATGCATGATAGACGTGTGCTTGATAGACGTATGCATGATAGACGTATGCATGATAGACGTGTGCTTGATAGACG
Organism: Cherax quadricarinatus; assembly: GCF_038502225.1. NCBI lineage: Eukaryota > Metazoa > Arthropoda > Malacostraca > Decapoda > Parastacidae > Cherax > Cherax quadricarinatus. The sequence continues at coordinate 14,955,311 of NC_091295.1, forward strand.
TGTACATGATAGATGTGTGCATGATAGACGTGTAAATGATAGACGTGTGCATGATAGACGTGCGCATGATAGACGTGTAAATGATAGACGTGTGCATGATAGACGTGTGCATGATAGACGTGTGCATGACAGACGTGTGCATGATAGACGTGTGCATGATAGATGTGTGCATGATAGACGTGCGCATGATAGACGTGTAAATGATAGACGTGTGCATGATAGACGTGCGCATGATAGACGTGTGCATGATAGACGTGTGCATGATAGACGTGTGCATGATAGACGTGTGCATGATAGACGTGTGCATGATAGACGTGTGCATGATAGACGTGTGCATGATAGACGTGTGCATGATAGACGTGTGCATGATAGACGTGTGCATGATAGACGTGTGCATGATAGACGTGTGCATGATAGACGTGTGCATGATAGACGTGTGCATGATAGACGTGTGCATGATAGACGTGTGCATGATAGACGTGTGCATGATAGACGTGTGCATGATAGACGTGTGCATGATATGATAGACGTGTGCATGATAGACGTGTGCATGATAGACGTGTGCATGATAGACGTGTGCATGATAGACGTGTGCATGATAGATGTGTGCATGATAGACGTGTGCATGATAGACGTGTGCATGATAGACGTGTACATGATAGACGTGTGCATGATAGATGTGTGCATGATAGATGTGTACATGATAGACGTGTGCATGATAGACGTGTGCATGATAGACGTGTACATGATAGACGTGTGCATGATAGACGTGTACATGATAGACGTGTGCATGATAGACGTGTGCATGATAGACGTGTACATAAAGTTTAAATAACTTCACTGTCATCATAAATTCATCAAGAATATTAGACTGAGTAATTAATGTAATCTTCATTTGAGTTCGTCGGTGTATTGATCAGGTGTATTGACCAGGTGTATTGATCAGGTGTATTGATCAGGTGTATTGACCAGGTGTATTGACCAGGTGTATTGATCAGGTGTATTGATCAGGTGTATTGACCAGGTGTATTGATCAGGTGTATTGATCAGGTGTATTGATCAGGTGTATTGACCAGGTGTATTGATCAGGTGTATTGACCAGGTGTATTGACCAGGTGTATTGATCAGGTGTATTGATCAGGTGTATTGATCAGGTGTATTGATCAGGTGTATTGATCAGGTGTATTGACCAGGTGTATTGACCAGGTGTATTGATCAGGTGTATTGATCAGGTGTATTGATCAGGTGTATTGACCAGGTGTATTGACCAGGTGTATTGACCAGGTGTATTGATCAGGTGTATTGATCAGGTGTATTGATCAGGTGTATTGATCAGGTGTATTGATCAGGTGTATTGACCAGGTGTATTGATCAGGTGTATTGATCAGGTGTATTGATCAGGTGTATTGACCAGGTGTATTGACCAGGTGTATTGATCAGGTGTATTGACCAGGTGTATTGACCAGGTGTATTGACCAGGTGTATTGATCAGGTGTATTGACCAGGTGTATTGACCAGATGTATTGACCAGGTGTATTGACCAGGTGTATTGATCAGGTGTATTGATCAGGTGTATTGATCAGGTGTATTGATCAGGTGTATTGACCAGGTGTATTGATCAGGTGTATTGATCAGGTGTATTGATCAGGTGTATTGATCAGGTGTATTGACCAGGTGTATTGATCAGGTGTATTGATCAGGTGTATTGATCAGGTGTATTGACCAGGTGTATTGACCAGGTGTATTGACCAGGTGTATTGATCAGGTGTATTGATCAGGTGTATTGATCAGGTGTATTGATCAGGTGTATTGATCAGGTGTATTGACCAGGTGTATTGATCAGGTGTATTGATCAGGTGTATTGATCAGGTGTATTGACCAGGTGTATTGACCAGGTGTATTGATCAGGTGTATTGACCAGGTGTATTGACCAGGTGTATTGACCAGGTGTATTGATCAGGTGTATTGACCAGGTGTATTGACCAGATGTATTGACCAGGTGTATTGACCAGGTGTATTGATCAGGTGTATTGATCAGGTGTATTGATCAGGTGTATTGATCAGGTGTATTGACCAGGTGTATTGATCAGGTGTATTGACCAGGTGTATTGATCAGGTGTATTGACCAGGTGTATTGACCAGGTGTATTGATCAGGTGTATTGACCAGGTGTATTGATCAGGTGTATTGATCAGGTGTATTGATCAGGTGTATTGATCAGGTGTATTGACCAGGTGTATTGATCAGGTGTATTGATCAGGTGTATTGATCAGGTGTATTGACCAGGTGTATTGACCAGGTGTATTGATCAGGTGTATTGATCAGGTGTATTGATCAGGTGTATTGACCAGGTGTATTGACCAGGTGTTTTGACCAGGTGTATTGATCAGGTGTATTGATCAGGTGTATTGATCAGGTGTATTGACCAGGTGTATTGACCAGGTGTATTGATCAGGTGTATTGATCAGGTGTATTGATCAGGTGTATTGACCAGGTGTATTGACCAGGTGTATTGACCAGGTGTATTGATCAGGTGTATTGATCAGGTGTATTGATCAGGTGTATTGATCAGGTGTATTGATCAGGTGTATTGACCAGGTGTATTGATCAGGTGTATTGACCAGGTGTATTGACCAGGTGTATTGACCAGGTGTATTGATCAGGTGTATTGATCAGGTGTATTGATCAGGTGTATTGATCAGGTGTATTGACCAGGTGTATTGACCAGGTGTATTGATCAGGTGTATTGATCAGGTGTATTGATCAGGTGTATTGACCAGGTGTATTGACCAGGTGTATTGACCAGGTGTATTGATCAGGTGTATTGATCAGGTGTATTGATCAGGTGTATTGACCAGGTGTATTGACCAGGTGTATTGATCAGGTGTATTGATCAGGTGTATTGATCAGGTGTATTGACCAGGTGTATTGACCAGGTGTATTGATCAGGTGTATTGATCAGGTGTATTGACCAGGTGTATTGACCAGGTGTATTGACCAGGTGTATTGATCAGGTGTATTGATCAGGTGTATTGATCAGGTGTATTGATCAGGTGTATTGATCAGGTGTATTGATCAGGTGTATTGACCAGGTGTATTGACCAGGTGTATTGACCAGGTGTATTGACCAGGTGTATTGATCAGGTGTATTGATCAGGTGTATTGATCAGGTGTATTGATCAGGTGTATTGATAAGGTGTATTGATCAGGTGTATTGATCAGGTGTATTGATCAGGTGTATTGACCAGGTGTATTGATCAGGTGTATTGACCAGGTGTATTGACCAGGTGTATTGACCAGGTGTATTGATCAGGTGTATTGATCAGGTGTATTGACCAGGTGTATTGATCAGGTGTATTGATCAGGTGTATTGATCAGGTGTATTGATCAGGTGTATTGATCAGGTGTATTGATCAGGTGTATTGATCAGGTGTATTGATCAGGTGTATTGACCAGGTGTATTGATCAGGTGTATTGATCAGGTGTATTGATCAGGTGTATTGACCAGGTGTATTGATCAGGTGTATTGATCAGGTGTATTGATCAGGTGTATTCACCAGGTGTATTGATCAGGTGTATTGATCAGGTGTATTGATCAGGTGTATTGACCAGGTGTATTGATCAGGTGTATTGATCAGGTGTATTGATCAGGTGTATTGACCAGGTGTATTGATCAGGTGTATTGATCAGGTGTATTGATCAGGTGTATTGATCAGGTGTATTGATCAGGTGTATTGATCAGGTGTATTGATCAGGTGTATTGATCAGGTGTATTGATCAGGTGTATTGATCAGGTGTATTGATCAGGTGTATTGATCAGGTGTATTGACCAGGTGTATTGACCAGGTGTATTGACCAGGTGTATTGATCAGGTGTATTGATCAGGTGTATTGACCAGGTGTATTGATCAGGTGTATTGATCAGGTGTATTGATCAGGTGTATTGATCAGGTGTATTGATCAGGTGTATTGATCAGGTGTATTGACCAGGTGTATTGACCAGGTGTATTGATCAGGTGTATTGATCAGGTGTATTGACCAGGTGTATTGATCAGGTGTATTGATCAGGTGTATTGATCAGGTGTATTGACCAGGTGTATTGATCAGGTGTATTGATCAGGTGTATTGATCAGGTGTATTGACCAGGTGTATTGACCAGTTGTATTGATCAGGTGTATTGATCAGGTGTATTGATCAGGTGTATTGACCAGGTGTATTGATCAGGTGTATTGATCAGGTGTATTGATCAGGTGTATTGACCAGGTGTATTGATCAGGTGTATTGACCAGGTGTATTGATCAGGTGTATTGATCAGGTGTATTGATCAGGTGTATTGATCAGGTGTATTGATCAGGTGTATTGATCAGGTGTATTGATCAGGTGTATTGATCAGGTGTATTGATCAGGTGTATTGATCAGGTGTATTGACCAGGTGTATTGATCAGGTGTATTGATCAGATGTATTGATCAGGTGTATTGATCAGGTGTATTGACCAGGTGTATTGATCAGGTGTATTGATCAGGTGTATTGATCAGGTGTATTGATCAGGTGTATTGACCAGGTGTATTGATCAGGTGTATTGATCAGGTGTATTGATCAGGTGTATTGATCAGGTGTATTGATCAGGTGTATTGATCAGGTGTATTGACCAGGTGTATTGATCAGGTGTATTGATCAGGTGTATTGATCAGGTGTATTGACCAGGTGTATTGACCAGGTGTATTGACCAGGTGTATTGATCAGGTGTATTGATCAGGTGTATTGGTCAGGTGTAAATTATCTCTTTCTTAGCATAGCCAATATTTTGGTTCACCAGACATGGACAAACACTTCGGTCAATGTATTATGGAAACGTTTTCGATTCTGGAACCAAAAACATTTGCGGAAACATAGATTTATATAGAGAATGTGACATGTGAGGTGTTTCTGGAGGTTGTGAGGTGTGCTGGAGGTTGTGAGGTGTGCTGGAGGTTGTGAGGTGTGCTGGAGGTTGTGAGGTGTGCTGGAGGTTGTGAGGTGTGCTTGAGGTTGTGAGGTGTGCTGGAGGTTGTGAGGTGTGCTGGAGGTTGTGAGGTGTGCTGGAGGTTGTGAGGTGTGCTGGAGATTGTGAGGTGTGCTGAAGGTTGTGAGATCATCAACCGCAGTCGCTGGGTACATTTAAAATATGTTGGACAAATACTTGAGAAGGACCTGCCTAGTATGGGCCAGCAAAGCTCCTTCATTCATGTTTTTCTTGTGAGAACTGCGTGCCGAGGCGGGCGAGGGAGGCGTGTTGGAGAAGCAGCTGGGTCACTCTGCTAGACAGGATATAATACCCTTCATTCTACTCTACTGTATTTGTTGCTGCACTTGAGGCTTCATTTCGTTAAATGTCCCTCTGTGTTTCTTTTCTATAAATCACACAGGCATTACTTTGTTCGTCCTTGTTCCACACATATTTGTGTTCCTTGATTCTAATAGGCAGATTTCTGCCAGTCTTCCCCACGTATTTCTTGTCACAGTATCTGCACGGAATAGTGAAGACACCAGTGGTCGATACTGGTCAGTTTTTAGTGACATGGTAACTGTAGGCAACTTTTAAGCGAGCAGGTGATGGAGGTGGCAGATATCGTGGAGATTCTGATAACATTCTTGGTAAGTGTTCTAAGGGTAATGTTTGCCGCACTGCCCCAGTAAGGGGACCGAGTACCTTTTTGTGATACGTACAAGACGAGTAATGCAGTTGATCACATGATGTCGCTTACAGTCGTGGATTAAGAACTTGGAGGTAATGAAGATATGTGAGGATTTATAGACTGGAGGCACATTCTTCCTCTAGGTCCTAAAAGGTAGGACTAGATACACGGATATCCCTCAGAAAGAACCCACTCTGAGCAACTTTCTTGGTGCCTGTGTCGTGGTGTGAGTAGCAGTTTATCATGTCGTCTGTGTTAATGGGTTTCATATACACTTTGAAAAAGAGGGTGACACTGTCAGGTTTTCTGCTTAAAAAGACATCTAAGAAGGGAAATTAGTGGACCATCTTCCTCGAGTACTTAGGTAATTCAATGATAGGTTCAGCCGTGATAATTTGTCTGTGGAAGTTTTGACTACAGAACTATCTTGAGTACAATTCCACGTTATCATCTACTTAGCGGTACTCGGCATCATTGCAATTGTCTTTGTACATAAAGCAGTTAAAATTCACGCACAGGTCTATCAGACAGATGAGAGGTCATGTCGAGGCACGGGAAGACTGACGTCGTCAGCGTCTCTCCTCTCCGAATATGTCGATGGTGACTGCAGTGGGAACGTTGATAAACAAAGATATTACATCAGAAGAAACCATGCACTAATTCCTGACAAAGACACTGGTGATACAAGACAGTAATAATGTCTCACACGAGCAGGACAGATTATGCCCCGGTCTTGGCAAGAAACCCAGTCATTCAGTCGAGAACAGTCTATGTAGATGAATGCTTCAAAGAACCGACACGTTGTTAAATTAGACACATTTGCAACTCTTGGGTATCTTTATTGAGGAAACGTTTCGCTACACAGTGGCTTCATCAGTCCATACAAAGGATAAACTTGAAGAACAGGAGGAGAATGAGGTAATCAGTCCCTCAGCCTTGAGTCGATGTGGTCAGTCCATCAATCTTGAAAAGAATACGGCATATGAGCGGAGAAGCAGCTTATAAACCGTATTAGGATCTTAATACTTGGGAATTCTTCGCTTGCTTAACCCTTGGGCACGACCTACTTCCACATTGAACAAATGTGACACCACCTATGACTGCTACACCTCTCCTGCCATACGGTTTATAAGCTGCTTCTCCGCTCATATGCCGTTTTCTTTTCAAGATTGATGGACTGACCACATCGACTCAAGGCTGAGGGACTGATTACCTCATTCTCCTCCTGTTCTTCAAGTTTATCCTTTGTATGGACTGATGAAGCCACTGTGTAGCGAAACGTTTCCTCAATAAAGATACCCAAGAGTTGCACATGTGTCTAATTTAACAAGAACAGTCTATGCCAGAGGTGATAGATCAGTGAGGAATATTAGGTTGTGAGTATTGACGCCCTGGCTTACTCTCTCCAGCCAGACGCCCTGGCTTACTCTCTCCAGCCAGACGCCCTGGCTTACTCTCTCCAGCCAGACGCCCTGGCTTACTCTCTCCAGCCAGACGCCCTGGCTTACTCTCTCCAGCCAGACGCCCTGGCTTACTCTCTCCAGCCAGACGCCCTGGCTTACTCTCTCCAGTCAGACGCCCTGGCTTACTCTCTCCAGCCAGACGCCCTGGCTTACTCTCTCCAGTCAGACGCCCTGGCTTACTCTCTCCAGCCAGACGCCCTGGCTTACTCTCTCCAGCCAGACGCCCTGGCTTACTCTCTCCAGCCAGACGCCCTGACTTACTCTCTCTAGCCAGACGCCCTGGCATACTCTCTCTAGCCAGACGCCCTGGCTTACTCTCTCCAGCCAGACGCCCTGACTTACTCTCTCCAGCCAGACGCCCTGGCTTACTCTCTCCAGCCAGACGCCCTGGCTTACTCTCTCCAGCCAGACGCCTTGGCTTACTCTCTCCAGCCAGACGCCCTGGCTTACTCTCTCCAACAAGACGCCCTGACTTACTCTCTCCAGCCAGACGCCCTGGCTTACTCTCTCCAGCCAAACGCCCTGGCTTACTCTCTCCAGCCAGACGCCCTGGCTTACTCTCTCCAGCCAGACGCCCTGGCTTACTCTCTCTAGCCAGACGCCCTGGCTTACTCTCTCTAGCCAGACGCCCTGGCTTACTCTCTCCAGCCAGACGCCCTGACTTACTCTCTCCAGCCAGACGCCCTGGCTTACTCTCTCCAGTCAGACGCCCTGGCTTACTCTCTCCAGTCAGACGCCCTGGCTTACTCTCTCCAGTCAGACGCCCTGGCTTACTCTCTCCAGTCAGACGCCCTGGCTTACTCTCTCCAGTCAGACGCCCTGGCTTACTCTCTCCAGCCAGACGCCCTGGCTTACTCTCTCCAGCCAGACGCCCTGGCTTACTCTCTCCAGTCAGACGCCCTGGCTTACTCTCTCCAGTCAGACGCCCTGGCTTACTCTCTCCAGCCAGACGCCCTGGCTTACTCCAGTCAGACACCCTGGCTTACTCTCTCCAGCCAGACGCCCAGGCTTCCTCTCTCCAGTCAGACGCCCTGGCATACTCTCTCCAGTCAGACGCCCTGGCTTACTCTCTCCAGCCAGACGCCCTGGCTTACTCCAGTCAGACGCCCTGGCTTACTCTCTCCAGCCAGACGCCCTGGCTTACTCTCTCCAGTCAGACGCCCTCGCTTACTCTCTCCAGTCAGACGCCCTGGCTTACTCTCTCCAGCCAGACGCCCTGGCTTACTCCAGTCAGACGCCCTGGCTTACTCTCTCCAGCCAGACGCCCTGGCTTACTCTCTCCAATCAGACGCCCTGGCTTACTCTCTCCAGCCAGACGCCCTGGCTTACTCTCTCCAGTCAGACGCCCTGGCTTACTCTCTCCAGTCAGACGCCCTGGCTTACTCTCTCCAGTCAGACGCCCTGGCTTACTCTCTCCAGCCAGACGCCCTGGCTTACTCTCTCCAGTCAGACGCCCTGGCATACTCTCTCCAGTCAGACGCCCTGGCTTACTCTCTCCAGCCAGACGCCCTGGCTTACTCCAGTCAGACGCCCTGGCTTACTCTCTCCAGCAAGACGCCCTGGCTTACTCTCTCCAGTCAGACGCCCTCGCTTACTCTCTCCAGTCAGACGCCCTGGCTTACTCTCTCCAGCCAGACGCCCTGGCTTACTCCAGTCAGACGCCCTGGCTTACTCTCTCCAGCCAGACGCCCTGGCTTACTCTCTCCAATCAGACGCCCTGGCTTACTCTCTCCAGCCAGACGCCCTGGCTTACTCTCTCCAGTCAGACGCCCTGGCTTACTCTCTCCAGTCAGACGCCCTGGCTTACTCTCTCCAGTCAGACGCCCTGGCTTACTCTCTCCAGCCAGACGCCCTGGCTTACTCTCTCCAGTCAGACGCCCTGGCTTACTCTCTCCAGTCAGACGCCCTGGCTTACTCTCTCCAGCCAGACGCCCTGTCTTACTCCAGTCAGACACCCTGGCTTACTCTCTCTCCAGCCAGACGCCCTGGCTTACTCTCTCCAGTCAGACGCCCTGGCTTACTCTGTCCAGTCAGACGCCCTGGCTTACTCTCTCCAGCCAGACGCCCTGGCTTACTCCAGTCAGACGCCCTGGCTTACTCTCTCCAGCCAGACGCCTTGGCTTACTCTCTCCAGTCAGACGCCCTGGCTTACTCTCTCCAGTCAGACGCCCTGGCTTACTCTCTCCAGCCAGACGCCCTGGCTTACTCCAGTCAGACGCCCTGGCTTACTCTCTCCAGCCAGACGCCCTGGCTTACTCTCTCCAGTCAGACGCCCTGGCTTACTCTCTCCAGTCAGACGCCCTGGCTTACTCTCTCCAGCCAGACGCCCTGGCTTACTCTCTCCAGTCAGACGCCCTGGCTTACTCTCTCCAGCCAGAAGACGTACCGCATATAAGGCGCATATAAGGCGCGCATATAAGGCGCACAATCATGTGAGACATACAAGACGATGCTTGCAAGCAGTTGTAACGTAACTATACTAGCAAGTTCTAAAGCCTGACCTGTAACTGTAACTTTCAGCATATAAGGCGCAGAATAATTTTCCAAGACTTTCTGTGGGGGGAAAAAATCGCGCCTTATATGCCGGAAAATACGGCAATAATTTCTTTCAATAAAGAACCAAAAGTCACAATACCGTGACTGGAACAATACCGTGACTGGAACAATACCGTGACTGGAACAATACCGTGACTGGAACAATACCGTGACTGGAACAATACCGTGACTGGAACCATACCGTGACTGGAACAATACCGTGACTGGAACAATACCGTGACTGGAACCATACCGTGACTGGAACAATACCGTGACTGGAACAATACCGTGACTGGAACAATACCGTGACTGGAACAATACCGTGACTGGAACAACACCGTGACTGGAACAATACCGTGACTGGAACAATACCGTGACTGGAACAATACCGTGACTGGAACAACACCGTGACTGGAACAATACCGTGACTGGAACAATACCGTGACTGGAACAATACCGTGACTGGAACAATACCGTGACTGGAACAATACCGTGACTGGAACAATACCGTGACTGGAACAATACCGTGACTGGAACCATACCGTGACTGGAACAATACCGTGACTGGAACAATACCGTGACTGGAACAATACTGTGACTGGAACAATACCGTGACTGGAACAATACCGTGACTGGAACAATACCGTGACTGGAACAATACCGTGACTGGAACAATACCGTGACTGGAACAATACCGTGACTGGAACCATACCGTGACTGGAACAATACCGTGACTGGAACAATATTGTGACTGGAACCATACCGTGACTGGAACAATACCGTGACTGGAACAATACCGTGACTGGAACAATACCGTGACTGGAACAATACCGTGACTGGAACAATACCGTGACTGGAACAACACCGTGACTGGAACAATACCGTGACTGGAACAATACCGTGACTGGAACAATACCGTGACTGGAACAATACCGTGACTGGAACAATACCGTGACTGGAACAATACCGTGACTGGAACAATACCGTGACTGGAACAATACCGTGACTGGAACAATACCGTGACTGGAACAATACCGTGACTGGAACCATACCGTGACTGGAACAATACCGTGACTGGAACAATACCGTGACTGGAACAATACCGTGACTGGAACAATACCGTGACTGGAACAATACCGTGACTGGAACAATACCGTGACTGGAACAATACCGTGACTGGAACAACACCGTGACTGGAACAATACCGTGACTGGAACAATACCGTGACTGGAACAATACCGTGACTGGAACAATACCGTGACTGGAACAACACCGTGACTGGAACAATACCGTGACTGGAACAATACCGTGACTGGAACAATACCGTGACTGGAACAATACCGTGACTGGAACAATACCGTGACTGGAACAATACCGTGACTGGAACAATACCGTGACTGGAACAATACCGTGACTGGAACAATACCGTGACTGGAACCATACCGTGACTGGAACAATACCGTGACTGGAACAATACCGTGACTGGAACAATACCGTGACTGGAACAATACCGTGACTGGAACAATACCGTGACTGGAACAATACCGTGACTGGAACAATACCGTGACTGGAACAACACCGTGACTGGAACAATACCGTGACTGGAACAATACCGTGACTGGAACAATACCGTGACTGGAACAATACCGTGACTGGAACAACACCGTGACTGGAACAATACCGTGACTGGAACAATACCGTGACTGGAACAATACCGTGACTGAAACAATACCGTGACTGGAACAATACCGTGACTGGAACAACACCGAGACTGGAACAATACCGTGACTGGAACAATACCGTGACTGGAACAATACCGTGACTGGAACAATACCGTGACTGGAACAATACCGTGACTGGAACAATACCGTGACTGGAACACAACCGTGACTGGAACAATACCGTGACTGGAACAATACCGTGACTGGAACAATACCGTGACTGGAACAATACCGTGACTGGAACAACACCGTGACTGGAACAATACCGTGACTGGAACAACACCGTGACTGGAACAATACCGTGACTGGAACAATACCGTTACTGGAACAATACCGTGACTGGAACAATACCGTGACTGGAACAATACCGTGACTGGAACAATACCGTGACTGGAACAATACCGTGACTGGAACAATACCGTGACTGGAACAATACCGTGACTGGAACAATACCGTGACTGGAACAATACACAAATAACCCGCACATAGGTCAGAGCAGCTGACCACGATGTTTCAGTCCAACTTGGACCATTTACGGCGTGACTTTGTAACAGGTCCAAGTGGGACCGACACATCGTTTTCAGTTGCTCTCTCTCTTGTGTAATTTATGTCCTTGTTCACATACGACTAAATTACTGTAAAATAAAAATGACTACATTTGGTGATTTCACTGACCTGACCTCAATAAATTTCACCTGACTAAACTTCATCTGACCTCACTAAAAACTTCTCCTGACCTCACGTGTACTCTTTAGTACATAAAAGTTTGGTTACTGTAGTTCCAGGAGTGAACAAGGTGCCGGCACCTCAGTGTTAATGATGTCTTTGTTGATGTGGGAGTGTAACCATAGCGTGTAGGTGGTAGTCCATATGTTGGTCCATGTAGGTGGTGGTTCATATGTTGGTCCATGTAGGTGGTGGTCCCCATGTTCGTCCGTGTAGGTGGTGATCCATATGTTGGTCCATGTAGGTGGTGGTCCCCATGTTCGTCCGTGTAGGTGGTGGTCCACATGTTGGTCCATGTAGGTGGTGATCCATATGTTGGTCCATGTAGGTGGTGGTCCCCATGTTCGTCCGTGTAGGTGGTGGTCCACATGTTGGTCCATGTAGGTGGTGATCCATATGTTGGTCCATGTAGGTGGTGGTCCATATGTTGGTCCATGTAGGTGGTGGTCCCCATGTTCGTCCGTGTAGGTGGTGGTTCATATGTTGGTCCATGTAGGTGGTGGTCCCCATGTTCGTCCGTGTAGGTGGTGGTTCATATGTTGGTCCATGTAGGTGGTGGTCCCCATGTTCGTCCGTGTAGGTGGTGGTCCACATGTTGGTCCATGTAGGTGGTGGTCCCCATGTTCGTCCGTGTAGGTGGTGGTCCACATGTTGGTCCATGTAGGTGGTGGTCCCCATGTTCGTCCGTGTAGGTGGTGGTTCATATGTTGGTCCATGTAGGTGGTGGTCCCCATGTTCGTCCGTGTAGGTGGTGGTTCATATGTTGGTCCATGTAGGTGGTGGTCCCCATGTTCGTCCGTGTAGGTGGTGGTCCACATGTTGGTCCATGTAGGTGGTGGTCCCCATGTTCGTCCGTGTAGGTGGTGGTCCATATGTTGGTCCATGTAGGTGGTGGTCCCCATGTTCGTCCGTGTAGGTGGTGGTTCATATGTTGGTCCATGTAGGTGGTGGTCCCCATGTTCGTCCGTGTAGATGGTGGTTCATATGTTGGTCCATGTAGGTGGTGGTCCCCATGTTCGTCCGTGTAGGTGGTGGTCCACATGTTGGTCCATGTAGGTGGTGGTCCCCATGTTCGTCCGTGTAGGTGGAGGTTCATATGTTGGTCCATGTAGGTGGTGGTCCCCATGTTCGTCCGTGTAGGTGGTGGTCCACATGTTGGTCCATGTAGGTGGTGGTTCATATGTTGGTCCATGTAGGTGGTGATCCATATGTTGGTCCATGTTGGTGGTGGTCCATATGTTGGTCCATGTAGGTGGTGGTCCCCATGTTCGTCCGTGTAGGTGGTGATCCATATGTTGGTCCATGTAGGTGGTGATCCATATGTTGGTCCATGTAGGTGGTGATCCATATGTTGGTCCATGTAGGTGGTGGTCCCCATGTTCGTCCGTGTAAGTGGTGGTTCATATGTTGGTTCATGTAGGTGGTGGTCCCCATGTTCGTCCGTGTAGGTGATGGTCCACATGTTGGTCCATGTAGGTGGTGGTTCCCATGTTCGTCCGTGTAGGTGGTGGTCCATATGTTGGTCCATGTAGGTGGTGGTCCCCATGTTCGTCCGTGTAGGTGGTGGTCCATATGTTGGTCCATGTAGGTGGTGGTTCCCATGTTCGTCCGTGTAGGTGGTGGTCCATATGTTGGTCCATGTAGGTGGTGGTCCCCATGTTCGTCCGTGTAGGTGGTGGTCCACATGTTGGTCCATGTAAGTGGTGGTCCCCATGTTCGTCCGTGTAGGTGGTGGTCCACATGTTGGTCCATGTAGGTGGTGGTTCATATGTTGGTTCATGTAGGTGGTGGTTCATATGTTGGTTCATGTAGGTGGTGGTCCACATGTTCGTCCATGTACGTGGTGGTCCACATGTTGGTCCATGTAGGTGGTGGTCCCCATGTTGGTCCATGTAGGTGGTGGTCCATATGTTGGTCCATGTAGGTGGTGGTCCATATGTTGGTCCATGTAGGTGGTGGTCCATATGTTGGTCCATGTAGGTGGTGGTCCATATGTTGGTCCATGTAGGTGGTGGTCCATATGTTGGTTCATGTAGGTGGTGGTCTACATGTTGGTTCATGCAGGTGGTGGTCCCCATGTTGGTTCATGTAGGTGGTGGTCCCCATGTTCGTCCGTGTAGGTGGTGGTCCATATGTTGGTCCATGTAGGTGGTGGTTCCCATGTTCGTCCATGTAGGTGGTGGTCCCCATGTTGGTTCATGTAGGTGGTGGTCCCCATGTTGGTTCATGTAGGTGGTGGTCCCCATGTTGGTTCATGTAGGTGGTGGTCCCCATGTTCGTCCGTGTAGGTGGTGGTCCACATGTTGGTCCATGTAGGTGGTGGTCCACATGTTGGTCCATGTAGGTGGTGGTCCCCATGTTGGTCCATGTAGGTGGTGGTCCATGTGTTGGTCCATGTAGGTGGTGGTCCCCATGTTGGTCCACGTAGGTGGTGGTCCACATGTTGGTCTATGTAGGTGGTGGTCCCCATGTTGGTCTATGTAGGTGGTGGTCCCCATGTTGGTCCATGTAGGTGGTTGTGGCATGCAAAGAGTACGTAACCTTTATTCAGCGCATGTACACTCCCTCATTTACAGGCTATCTCCCCCAACCAGCGAACCAGGTGACTGAGAGTTGACGATGGGGCCCCGTCGTTCAACTAGTAACCAGGTTCCAGCCAATAAGAAGATGGTTTTGGCAATCGCAGAGGTGATGTGGGTACCACTCTCCTGTCTGCATTTGTCATTCCCATTCTAGAGCTGGTTGAAGCATGGTCTGCTCTCTTGTGGCTTCTATTCTGCCTTGCTTACGGTGGAGTGCACTAATACCTATCACTGTACATAGTGTATGTAGTGTACATACTTCTGTTCTAAATTGGTAAAGGATAATATAAGTCAAAACTTTTCTGCTGTGTTTGTTTTGCTCCCTTTACACCCAGGATAACAGGCCATTGGGACTCCTGGGTTGTAATAGTGGTGGTCCCCATGTTGGTTCATGTAGGTGGTGGTCCCCATGTTGGTTCATGTAGGTGGTAGTCCCCATGTTGGTCCATGTAGGTGGTGGTCCCCATGTTGGTCCATGTAGGTGGTGGTCCCCATGTTGGTCCATGTAGGTGGTGGTCCCCATATTGGTCCATGTAGGTGGTGGTCCCCATATTGGTCCATGTAGGTGGTGGTCCCCATGTTGGTCAATGTAGGTGGTGGTCCCCATATTGGTTCATGTAGGTGGTGGTCCCCATATTGGTCCATGTAGGTGGTGGTCCCCATATTGGTCCATGTAGGTGGTGGTCCCCATATTGGTCCATGTAGGTGGTGGTCCCCACGTTGGTCCATGTAGGTGGTGGTCCCCATATTGGTCCATGTAGGTGGTGGTCCCCATGTTGGTCCATGTAGGTGGTGGTCCCCATATTGGTCCATGTAGGTGGTGGTCCCCATGTTGGTCCATGTAGGTGGTGGTCCCCATATTGGTCCATGTAGGTGGTGGTCCCCATATTGGTCCATGTAGGTGGTGGTCCCCATATTGGTCCATTTAGGTGGTGGTCCCCATATTGGTCCATGTAGGTGGTGGTCCCCATATTGGTCCATGTAGGTGGTGGTCCCCATGTTGGTCCATGTAGGTGGTGGTCCCCATGTTGGTCCATGTAGGTGGTGGTCCCCATGTTGGTCCATGTAGGTGGTGGTCCCCATGTTGGTCCATGTAGGTGGTGGTCCCCATGTTGGTCCATGTAGGTGGTGGTCCCCATGTTGGTCCATGTAGGTGGTGGTCCCCATGTTGGTCCATGTAGGTGGTGGTCCCCATATTGGTCCATGTAGGTGGTGGTCCCCATATTGGTCCATGTAGGTGGTGGTCCCCATATTGGTCCATGTAGGTGGTGGTCCCCATATTGGTTCATGTAGGTGGTGGTCCCCATATTGGTCCATGTAGGTGGTGGTCCCCATATTGGTTCATGTAGGTGGTGGTCCCCATATTGGTCCATGTAGGTGGTGGTCCCCATATTGGTCCATGTAGGTGGTGATCCCCATATTGGTCCATGTAGGTGGTGGTCCCCATATTGGTCCATGTAGGTGGTGGTCCCCATATTGGTCCATGTAGGTGGTGGTCCCCATATTGGTCCATGTAGGTGGTGGTCCCCATGTTGGTCCATGTAGGTGGTGGTCCCCATGTTGGTCCATGTAGGTGGTGGTCCCCATGTTGGTCCATGTAGGTGGTGGTCCCCATGTTGGTCCATGTAGGTGGTGGTCCCCATATTGGTCCATGTAGGTGGTGGTCCCCATATTGGTCCATGTAGGTGGTGGTCCCCATATTGGTCCATGTAGGTGGTGGTCCCCATATTGGTCCATGTAGGTGGTGGTCCCCATATTGGTCCATGTAGGTGGTGGTCCCCATGTTGGTCTATGTAGGTGGTGGTCCCCATGTTGGTCCATGTAGGTGGTGGTCCCCATATTGGTCCATGTAGGTGGTGGTCCCCATATTGGTCCATGTAGGTGGTGGTCCCCATGTTGGTTCATGTAGGTGGTGGTCCCCATGTTGGTCCATGTAGGTGGTGGTCCCCATGTTGGTCCATGTAGGTGGTGGTCCCCATATTGGTCCATGTAGGTGGTGGTTCCCATATTGGTCCATGTAGGTGGTGGTCCCCATATTGGTCCATGTAGGTGGTGGTCCCCATATTGGTTCATGTAGGTGGTGGTCCCCATATTGGTCCATGTAGGTGGTGGTCCCCATATTGGTCCATGTAGGTGGTGGTCCCAATGTTGGTTCATGTAGGTGGTGGTCCCCATATTGGTTCATGTAGGTGGTGGTCCCCATATTGGTTCATGTAGGTGGTGGTCCCCATATTGGTTCATGTAGGTGGTGGTCCCCATATTGGTCCATGTAGGTGGTGGTCCCCATATTGGTCCATGTAGGTGGTGGTCCCCATATTGGTCCATGTAGGTGGTGGTCCCCATATTGGTTCATGTAGGTGGTGGTCCCCATATTGGTTCATGTAGGTGGTGGTCCCCATATTGGTTCATGTAGGTGGTGGTCCCCATATTGGTCCATGTAGGTGGTGGTCCCCATGTTGGTCCATGTAGGTGGTGGTCCCCATGTTGGTCCATGTAGGTGGTGGTCCCCATGTTGGTCCATGTAGGTGGTGGTCCCCATATTGGTTCATGTAGGTGGTGGTCCCCATATTGGTCCATGTAGGTGGTGGTCCCCATATTGGTCCATGTAGGTGGTGGTCCCCATATTGGTCCATGTATGTGGTGGTCCCCATATTGGTCCATGTAGGTGGTGGTCCCCATATTGGTCCATGTAGGTGGTGGTCCCCATATTGGTCCATGTAGGTGGTGGTCCCCATATTGGTCCATGTAGGTGGTGGTCCCCATATTGGTCCATGTAGGTGGTGGTCCCCATATTGGTCCATGTAGGTGGTGGTCCCCATGTTGGTCCATGTAGGTGGTGGTCCCCATGTTGGTCCATGTAGGTGGTGGTCCCCATATTGGTCCATGTAGGTGGTGGTCCCCATGTTGGTCCATGTATGTTGAGGCTTATCTTGTGGTGAAAAACATTGACGGTGATTGAATGTCCTCGTGATAACATTCACAGTGAGTGAATGTCCTCGTGATAACATTCACAGTGAGTGAATGTCCTCGTGACAACATTCACAGTGAGTGAATGTCCTCGTGACAACATTCACCGGTTGTGAATGTCCTCGTGACAACATTCACAGTGAGTGAATGTTCTCGTGATAACATTCACAGTGAGTGAATGTCCTCGTGAAATCATTCACAGTGAGTGAATGTCCTCGTGATAACATTCACAGTGAGTGAATGTAATCGTGAAATCAATCACAGTGATTGAATGTCCTCGTGATAACATTCACAGTGAGTGAATGTCCTCGTGACAACATTCACAGTGAGTGAATGTTCTCGTGACAACATTCACCGGTTGTGAATGTCCTCGTGACAACATTCACAGTGAGTGAATGTCCTCGTGATAACATTCACAGTGAGTGAATGTCCTCGTGATAACATTCACAGTGAGTGAATGTCCTCGTGATAACATTCACAGTGAGTGAATGTCCTCGTGATAACATTCACAGTGAGTGAATGTCCTCGTGATAACATTCACAGTGATTGAATGTCCTCGTGACAACATTCACAGTGAGTGAATGTCCTCGTGATAACATTCACAGTGAGTGAATGTCCTCGTGATAACATTCGCAGTGAGTGAATGTTCTCGTGACAACATTCTCAGTGAGTGAATGTTCTCGTGACAACATTCGCAGTGAGTGAATGTTCTCGTGACAACATTCTCAGTGAGTGAATGTTCTCGTGACAACATTCACCGGTTGTGAATGTCCTCGTGACAACATTCACAGTGAGTGAAGGTCCTCGTGATAACATTCACAGTGAGTGAATGTCCTCGTGACAACATTCACAGTGAGTGAAGGTCCTCGTGATAACATTCACAGTGAGTGAATGTCCTCGTGACAACATTCACAGTGAGTGAATGTTCTCGTGACAACATTCACCGGTTGTGAATGTCCTCGTGACAACATTCACAGTGAGTGAATGTCCTCGTGATAACATTCACAGTGAGTGAATGTCCTCGTGACAACATTCGCAGTGAGTCAAGTCCTCGTGACAACATTCACAATGAGTGAATGTCCTCGTGATAACATTCACAGTGAGTGAATGTCCTCGTGACAACATTCACAGTGAGTCAATGTCCTCGTGATAACATTCACAGTGAGTGAATGTCCTCGTGATAACATTCACAGTGAGTGAATGTCCTCGTGACAACATTCACAGTGAGTGAATGTCCTCGTGATAACATTCACAGTGAGTGAATGTCCTCGTGATAACATTCACAGTGAGTCAATGTCCTCGTGACAACATTCACAGTGAGTGAATGTCCTCGTGACAACATTCACAGTGAGTGAATGTCCTCGTGATAACATTCACAGTGAGTGAATGTCCTCGTGACAACATTCGCAGTGAGTCAAGTCCTCGTGACAACATTCACAATGAGTGAATGTCCTCGTGATAACATACACAGTGAGTCAATGTCCTCGTAATAACATTCGCAGTGAGTGAATGTCCTCGTGATAACATTCACAGTGAGTGAATGTCCTCGTGACAACATTCACAGTGAGTCAATGTCCTCGTGATAACATTCACAGTGAGTGAATGTCCTCGTGATAACATTCACAGTGAGTGAATGTCCTCGTGACAACATTCACAGTGAGTGAATGTCCTCGTGATAACATTCACAGTGAGTGAATGTCCTCGTGATAACATTCACAGTGAGTCAATGTCCTCGTGACAACATTCACAGTGAGTCAATGTCCTCGTGACAACATTCGCAGTGAGTGAATGTCCTCGTGATAACATTCACAGTGAGTGAATGTCCTCGTGATAACATTCACAGTGAGTGAATGTCCTCGTGATAACATTCACAGTGAGTGAATGTCCTCGTGACAACATTCTCAGTGAGTGAATGTCCTCGTGACAACATTCACAGTGAGTGAATGTCCTCGTGACAACATTCTCAGTGAGTGAATGTCCTCGTGACAACATTCACAGTGAGTGAATGTCCTCGTGACAACATTCTTAGTGAGTGAATGTCCTCGTGACAACATTCACAGTGAGTGAATGTCCTCGTGACAACATTCTCAGTGAGTGAATGTCCTCGTGACAACATTCACAGTGAGTGAATGTCCTCGTGACAACATTCTCAGTGAGTGAATGTCCTCGTGACAACATTCACAGTGAGTGAATGTCCTCGTGACAACATTCTCAGTGAGTGAATGTCCTCGTGATAACATTCACAATGAGTGAATGTCCTCGTGACAACATTCACAGTGAGTGAATGTCCTCGTGACAACATTCACAATGAGTGAATGTCCTCGTGATAACATTCACAATGAGTGAATGTCCTCGTGACAACATTCACAATGAGTGAATGTCCTCGTGACAACATTCACAGTGAGTGAATGTCCTCGTGACAACATTCACAATGAGTGAATGTCCTCGTGATAACATTCACAATGAGTGAATGTCCTCGTGACAACATTCACAATGAGTGAATGTCCTCGTGATAACATTCACAATGAGTGAATGTCCTCGTGATAACATTCACAATGAGTGAATGTCCTCGTGACAACATTCACAATGAGTGAATGTCCTCGTGATAACATTCACAATGAGTGAATGTCCTCGTGACAACATTCACAATGAGTGAATGTCCTCGTGATAACATTCACAATGAGTGAATGTCCTCGTGACAACATTCACAATGAGTGAATGTCCTCGTGATAACATTCACATTGAGTGAATGTCCTCGTGACAACATTCACAATGAGTGAATGTCCTCGTGACAACATTCACAATGAGTGAATGTCCTCGTGATAACATTCACATTGAGTGAATGTCCTCGTGACAACATTCACATTGAGTGAATGTCCTCGTGACAACATTCACAATGAGTGACCGTCCCAACAAAACCAATTCTTGCAGCTTGCAGTGCTACCGGATATGAATCTCCAATATGTCGCCTCAACATTCGTCAAACATTCACAGCGAGAACGTCCCCAGATTTTTAAACAAGTCAAAAATGGTAATGAACTTTCTCCCAGTCTAGTTCGGGACAGATGTACCAATTTCCCCCACATTGCATTCTTAATAATATCAAATTTAATACCGGGTCCACCAGCACAGATTAATGAAATTCTCATCAGTCATCGACGGCAGAAAATGTTTGATTAATATTTAAGTTGCCACGGGACCTGAAGAGGGTTTCTAATACTCTGGAAATGTATTAATAATATATTCGTGAATGGGTTTGTGAATATGTATCATGGGTACGAATTTTACGAGGGAAACTTGCTGATGATTTGATGGTGGATGAGGCTAGTGGCTTTGATGATGGATGAGACTAGTGACTTTGATGGTGGATGAGGTTAGTGACTTTGATGGTGGATGAGGCTAGTGGCTTTGATGGTGGATGAGGCTAGTGGCTTTGATGATGGATGAGGTTAGTGACTTTGATGGTGGATGAGGTTAGTGACTTTGATGGTGGATGAGGCTAGTGGCTTTGATGATGGATGAGGTTAGTGACTTTGATGGTGGATGAGGTTAGTGACTTTGATGGTGGATGAGGCTAGTGGCTTTGATGGTGGATGAGGCTAGTGGCTTTGATGGTGGATGACGTTAGTGACTTTGATGATGGGTTAGGTTAGTGGCTTTGATGGTGGGTTAGGTAAGTGGCTTTGATTGTGGATGATCTTGGGTTAGGTTAATGGCTTTGATGGTGGATGTGGCTAGTTACTTTGATGGTGGGTTAGGTTAGTAGCTTTGATGGTGGATGAGGCTAGTGGTTTTGATGCTGGATGAGGCTAGTGGCTTTGATGTTGGATGAGGGTAGTGGCTAGGATAATTGACGGTGAGCTTAACATCTAAAATAATTGAGCATTTTAAGAGTTGAGGGAGCCAAATGGTGAATCAGAACACAAGCCACCAACTCCACCACTGTAATGTGACCATCCAGTTGTAGGATCATCCAATCAATCCAGTCGTGGGATCATCCAGTTGGATCTTCCAATCGTAGGATCATCCAATCGATCCAGTCGTGGAATCACTCAATGCTAGGTTCATCCAATTGTAGGATGATCCAAGCCTACGATCATCCAGAATCATACAACATTCATTATTCAGCACCAACTCAGCAGTCTCCGCGTGTTGTAATTCCCTGATCTGACCCGCAACACAGTCACTCGCAATATTGAACGCGAACACCAACAATAGCGTTGAAGACTGTGGGTTTTGTTGATTGCTAAAGCAACTCATCCACCCATCCACCCGCCTGTCACACGTCCATTACCCACCCCAGTCACTCTTGCCAGTAATTGAGCGGAGTAATATCTGAGAGTGAATGGCTGTTTCTCATCAATCGTCAGTAACTGCAGATTGATGTCGGGTAGAGGTCAGGTCAGCGTGAAGTAGGAAAGTCAGGTCAAAGGAGGACAGGTTTGGTAAGGCCAGGTCAAGGAGCACAGTCAAAGAGTAATGTGGGTCAAGCCATGTAAAACGAAATCAGTTTAGGTCAAGTCAGGTCAAAGGCGGAAAATTTAATTCAAGCCAGATCATAGAAGAGCAATTTTAGGTCAAGTCAGGTCAAACAAATAACTTTATTCTAATGTCTGCAAAAATGATCGACCAAATCAAGCAATTACTACTCACTGTGTCGTGAAATATCTTTAATTCACCACCACCACCATCTGTTCGGTAGAGATAGTGGTAGACTCTGCCACTATCACCACCACCACCATCTGTTCGGTAGAGATAGTGGTAGACTCTGCCACTATCACCACCACTGCCATTTTTACCACCACTAGCTCTTGCTGCATCAGTTATGGTAACAACTGTTGTCATTCCTGTATTCTGTGTCGGGCTCCTGTTATTTGGTGATGGGTTGTAAATTCCTGGCGTTATTACTACTTTGGGTTCCCCAATCATGATTTTGCTCATTGCTTAGTCGTTTGGCTAGTTTCTGTTTACCTTTCTATTGTCTTCAAAGCTTCATTACTTTCTGATTATCCCCCTCCTCTTCCTCCTCCTCCTCCTCCTTCTCCTCCTCGTTCTCCTCTTCCTCCTCCTCCTCCTCCTTCTCCTCCTCGTCCTCCTCCTCCTCCTCCTCTTCCTCCAATGTTTCCTATTTCCTCATTACTTTATTTATCATTTCACTTAGTTTAATCCCTGTAAGAGCTATGATATTTGGTGTTGCCTCTGCTATTCTTTCTTTCAGTTCATCACTCTTGTTTGATATTTTATTCTGCATTTGTGTTCCATATTTTGATGAATGTTATGCTTAGCATTGTCTGTCTCGTGTGCCCAAGCTCACGTCTTCTTGTGAGTGTATACTTAAACGAAGTGATGGATTAGGGTTACATGTGCAGTTGAGGGGGGAAGGTTGTGGGCTTTGTGAAATTATGGTTCTGTTAACATAAGAGGGTATAGAAATGAGCATACTGGTAGATGGGTATTGGGTGATGCCCTGAGGGGTTTCTGGAAGTTGAGTGTTCACTTCTCATTTCCAAGTTCTCTTTCCTGTGATAAGCGATTTTTTACACACTTCATCAGAAGTTGTCTCTCAATTTCGTGTCTCTCTCGTTCCAGGTATACACGGTGTTATCTTGGTGCAGGTATACACAGTGTTATCTTGGTGCAGGTATACACGGTGATATCTTGGTGCAGGTATACACGATGTTGTCTTGGTGCAGGTATACACGGTGTTATATTGGTGCAGGTATACACGATGTTGTCTTGGTGCAGGTATACACGGTGTTATATTGGTGCAGGTATACACGATGTTGTCTTGGTGCAGGTATACACGGTGTTATATTGGTGCAGGTATACACGATGTTGTCTTGGTGCAGGTATACACGGTGTTATATTGGTGCAGGTATACACGATGTTGTCTTGGTGCAGGTATACACGGTGTTATCTTGGTGCAGGTATACACGGTGTTATCTTGATGCAGGTATACACGGTGTTATCTTGGTGCAGGTATACACAGTGTTATCTTGGTGCAGGTATACACAGTGTTATCTTGGTGCAGGTATACACAGTGTTATCTTGGTGCAGGTATACACGGTGTTATCTTGGTGCAGGTATAGATGGTGTTATCTTGGTGCAGGTATACACAGTGTTATCTTGGTCCAGGTATACACAGTGTTATCTTGGTGCAGGTATACACAGTGTTATCTTGGTGCAGGTATACACAGTGTTATCTTGGTGCAGGTATACACAGTGTTATCTTGGTGCAGGTATACACGGTATTATCTTGGTGCAGGTATACACGGTATTATCTTGGTGCAGGTATACACAGTGTTATCTTGGTGCAGGTATACACGGTGTTATCTTGGTGCAGGTATACACAGTGTTATCTTGGTGCAGGTATACACGGTATTATCTTGGTGCAGGTATACACGGTGCTATCTTGGTGCAGGTATACACAGTGTTATCTTGGTGCAGGTATACACGGTATTATCTTGGTGCAGGTATACACAGTGTTATCTTGGTGCAGGTATACACGGTATTATCTTGGTGCAGGTATACACGGTATTATCTTGGTGCAGGTATACACAGTGTTATCTTGGTGCAGGTATACACGGTGTTATCTTGGTGCAGGTATACACAGTGTTATCTTCGTGCAGGTATACACGGTATTATCTTGGTGCAGGTATACACGGTGCTATCTTGGTGCAGGTATACACAGTGTTATCTTGGTGCAGGTATACACGGTATTATCTTGGTGCAGGTATACACGGTGCTATCTTGGTGCAGGTATACACAGTGTTATCTTGGTGCAGGTATACACGGTGTTATCTTGGTGCAGGTATACATGGTGTTATCTTGGTGCAGGTATACACGGTGTTATCTTGGTGCAGGTATACACGGTATTATCTTGGTGCAGGTATACACGGTGCTATCTTGGTGCAGGTATACACAGTGTTATCTTGGTGCAGGTATACACGGTATTATCTTGGTGCAGGTATACACGGTGCTATCTTGGTGCAGGTATACACAGTGTTATCTTGGTGCAGGTATACACGGTGTTATCTTGGTGCAGGTATACATGGTGTTATCTTGGTGCAGGTATACACAGTGTTATCTTGGTGCAGGTATACACAGTGTTATCTTGGTGCAGGTATACACAGTGTTATCTTGGTGCAGGTATACACGGTATTATCTTGGTGCAGGTATACACGGTGTTATCTTGGTGCAGGTATACACAGTGTTATCTTGGTGCAGGTATACACGGTGATATCTTGGTGCAGGTATACACAGTGTTATCTTGGTGCAGGTATACACGGTATTATCTTGGTGCAGGTATACACGGTATTATCTTGGTGCAGGTATACACGGTGTTATCTTGGTGCAGGTATACACAGTGTTATCTTGGTGCAGGTATACACGGTGATATCTTGGTGCAGGTATACACAGTGTTATCTTGGTGCAGGTATACACGGTATTATCTTGGTGCAGGTATACACAGTGTTATCTTGGTGCAGGTATACACGGTGATATCTTGGTGCAGGTATACACAGTGTTATCTTGGTGCAGGTATACACGGTATTATCTTGGTGCAGGTATACACAGTGTTATCTTGGTGCAGGTATACACGGTGTTATCTTGGTGCAGGTATACATGGTGTTATCTTGGTGCAGGTATACACAGTGTTATCTTGGTGCAGGTATACACGGTATTATCTTGGTGCAGGTATACACAGTGTTATCTTGGTGCAGGTATACACGGTGTTATCTTGGTGCAGGTATACATGGTGTTATCTTGGTGCAGGTATACACGGTGATATCTTGGTGCAGGTATACACGGTGATATCTTGGTGCAGGTATACACGGTGTTATCTTGGTGCAGGTATACACGGTGATATCTTGGTGCAGGTATACACGGTGATATCTTGGTGCAGGTATACACGGTGTTATCTTGGTGCAGGTATACACGGTGATATCTTGGTGCAGGTATACACGGTGTTATCTTGGTGCAGGTATACACGGTGTTATCTTGGTGCAGGTATACACGGTGTTATCTTGGTGCAGGTATACACGGTGATATCTTGGTGCAGGTATACACGGTGATATCTTGGTGCAGGTATACACGGTGATATCTTGGTGCAGGTATACACGGTGTTATCTTGGTGCAGGTATACACGGTGTTATCTTGGTGCAGGAATACACGGTGTTATCTTGGTGCAGGTATACACGGTGTTATCTTGGTGCAGGTATACACGGTGTTATCTTGGTGCAGGTATACACGGTGATATCTTGGTGCAGGTATACACGGTGATATCTTGGTGCAGGTATACACGGTGATATCTTGGTGCAGGTATACACGGTGTTATCTTGGTGCAGGTATACACGGTGTTATCTTGGTACAGGTATACACGGTGTTATCTTGGTGCAGGTATACACGGTGATATCTTTGTGCAGGTATACACGGTGTTATCTTGGTGCAGGTATACACGGTGTTATCTTGGTGCAGGTATACACGGTGTTATCTTGGTGCAGGTATACACGGTATTATCTTGGTGCAGGTATACACGGTGTTATCTTGGTACAGGTATACACGGTGTTATCTTGGTGCAGGTATACACGGTGTTATCTTGGTGCAGGTATACACGGTGTTATCTTGGTGCAGGTATACACGGTGTTATCTTGGTACAGGTATACACGGTGTTATCTTGGTGCAGGTATACACGGTATTATCTTGGTGCAGGTATACACGGTGTTATCTTGGTGCAGGTATACACGGTGTTATCTTGGTGCAGGTATACACCGTGATATCTTGGTGCACTACTCAAAGATACTTTCTTAGGATCCTGCTTGTAGGTATTCCTTATCTGAGGGGAAGTCTGGCTGGTCGTCCTCTGTCCTCGGAGCACACTCTCACATGCTTTGAAAATTAACATACCTTCCTCCTCCTCCTCCTCCCATCTTCCTGGCCTACCATGAGTCTCTCTCTCTCTCTCTCTCTCTCTCTCTCTCTCTCTCTCTCTCTCTCTCTCTCTCTCTCTCTCTCTCTCTCTCTCTCTCTCTCTCTCTCTCTCTCTCTCTCTCTCTCTCTCTCTCTCTCTCTCTCTCTCTCTCTCTGTCTATTTCTTTCTCTCTCGCTCTCTCTCTCTCTCTCTCTCTCTCTCTCTCTCTCTCTCTCTCTCTCTCTCTCATCACTTGCTGTCTCTTCTTTCGTGTCAGCATCTCTGCTAATCATATCTTCATTGTCTCTTCCTGATTTCTTTGCTTCTGTTTTATTTTCATCATCACTGCCCCTTTGGTCCTTCTCATCTTCTGCACAGCCTCCTTCATCTTTTTCATTTCCTCTTCCTGTCTTTGCCCTCCTTTTCTCGTATTCCAGGTTTTCATTATCTTTTTTTATGCACATTTCTAACTTCTCATTTTCCTTGTAATTTAAATTTCTTTCCCAATCTTCATTCATTTTGTTTCATAAACCATCGATTATCTCATCTAAATTGTTAGTCACTTTCTCATCTCCCACCTTATTTTCATTGCCCTTTTTGATTTCCCATTTTTATTTCCTGCTGATTCCTTGCAGTTCTCTTGTGATTTTACTGTATACAGTCACTGGAGAGACTGTCAGCTGCTGCCCATGGTTGACAGTCTCGTAGATGACAGTCTATAGCAGATCACGTAAAATTAATAGTCTGTTTGTGAGTGTGTGTGTGTGTGTGTGTGTGTGTGTGTGTGTGTGTGTGTGTGTGTGTTGCAACCCCTGAATGGGTTACAATGTATATTATGATTATGAATATAATGTATATTTTCATATAATTTTATATTGCTTATATTTGCGATAATAGCTAAATCGTAAATATATTGCTTTATATTATTATTTGACTTAGTTATGTTGTTAGGTAGGATGTAACATATTATGTGCTCAGTTCAAGTCTTGATTGTCTAACTACTGTAATTATTGCTTGTGGCTCGTTACTCTGCCGGCTTCTGTTTCTGAGCTGCAGCTGTACACGGAGCTATCACGTGATCGAGGGGGGACGGTGTCCTCACCTCGCCTGAAGTATTCAGTCTGGTCTAGACTCTCTTGGTGGTTGGATGTATTCTATACAAGTGCCTAAATCTCCCTTATTGGCCCTTGTTAGAAGATCGTCTCTTGTCTCATTATTCTTGTTAGTTCTGGAGACTCTGTTCACAGAACATTGTATAGACTTAGTGATTTTCGACGTTGTACTGAGGTTGTGTGTCTCTTAGACACTCTGAGCAACTCAGGTCCTAAGCTGTAGCTTCTGACCTAACTTGTACTGGTATCTGTGTATTGTCACAGTCGGGGATTTTCTTATGCTGAACTTAGATTCAGTCGTATGGGAGTTTTGTGACTTTTGTGGAGGATCTGCAGATGGTCCATACTCAGTGTCGTTATATTATCTCCTTGTTCCTGATTCTGTGTCACAGTTGCTTGTTATATTGCTATTGGGCTTAGCATTCTTTTTATTGTTCAAGCAGACTGTTCTGATTGCCAGTTGGTCAAGAAGTTAGTTTATGTGAGGACTTTGTCAGTCACTTGTTTAAGTCTAGTTGAGTCGTGAGACATAGCGAACTACTTAGAGCACTTACACACATACACACAAACTTATTTGTATATATATATTTAAATGTTAACAATGTACCAGACGGTACTTAAGAATTATAAATGTGATATGTGCTTTCAGCACAATACTACTGTACACGAGAGAAGTGATTAATATTATTTTGATTATTGTGATCAATTTAATTTAATTTGATATACGCCTAGACAAATTAATAAATTTATTAAATTTTAATTTCTCTAGTTAGTAGCCTACCAGTTGCAACCCTGAAGCACTATTGAATCATACTGAATTCTAATGAATAACTGGACAAGGATACTGACTAATTGTTACGAAAACCCAGTAACAGGCTGGATGCTAGAAGGGCAGTCCTTTCTAGTATTCACTGGAGATCTCTAAGCTTTTAGAATCGCGTTTTTTGTAACAGTATGTACTCACCTATTTGTATTCATCTATTTGTGGTTGCAGGGGTCCATTCATAGCTCCTGGCCCCGCCTCTTCACTGGTTGCTACTGGGTCCTCTCTCTCCCTGCTCCATGAGCTTTATCATACCTCGTCTTAAAACTATGTATGGTTCCCTCCTCCACTGCTTTATTTAGTGTGTGTGGGTGTGTGTGTGTGTGTGTGTGTGTGGAGGATGAGGCAGCCTCCCAGCCTCTCATTACATCTCACTCGCTCCATATCAATAGCTCTGTCAGTCACTTTTCTTCTTTCCTGCTCCTCACCATCCTCAATGAGTTTAATGAGGAGCTGCACATCAAAGACGGGCGTGGGTTATGGGCGTGGGTTATGGGCGTGGGTTAAGGGCATGGGTTATGGGCGTGGGTTATGGGCGTGGGTTATGGGCGTGGGTTAAGGGCATGGGTTATGGGCGTGGGTTAAGGGCATGGGTTATGGTCGTGGGTTACGGGCATGGGTTATGGACGTGGGTTATGGGCGTGGGTTACAGGCGCGGGTTATGGGCGTAGGTTATGGGCATGGGTTATAGGCGTGGGTTATGGGCGTGGGTTACAGGCGTTTGTTTTGGGCGTGGGTTACAGGCATGGGTTATGGGCGTGGGTTACGGGCTTGGGTTATGGGCGTGGATTACAGGCGTTTGTTATGGGCGTGGGTTACAGGCATGGGTTATGAGCGTGGGTTACAGGCATGGTTTATATGCGTGGGTTACGGGCATGGGTTATGGGATGGGTTACGGGCGTGGGTTACGGGCGTGGGTTATGGGCGTGGGTTATGGGCGTGGGTTATAGGCGTGGGTTATGGGCGTGGGTTATGGGCGTGGGTATATGGCATACTGCCTCCCATGCTGCTGCTTTCACACTGGTGTACTTCTGTGGGCATGTAGGAGTGTGCAGGGAGCTTCCTGTAGGCATGTAGGAGTGTGCAGGGATCTTCCTGTGGGCATGTAGGAGTGTGCAGGGATCTTCCTGTGGGCATGTAGGATTGTGCAGGGAGCTTCCTGTAGGCATGTAGGAGTGTGCAGGGATCTTCCTGTGGGCATATAGGAGTTTGCAGGGATCTTCCTGTAGGCATGTAGGAGTGTGCAGGGATCTTCCTGTGGGCATGTAGGAGTTTGCAGGGATCTTCCTGTGGGCATGTAGGAGTGTGCAGGGATCTTCCTGTGGGCATGTAGGAGTGTGCAGGGATCTTCCTGTAGGCATGCAGGAGTGTGCAGGGATCTTCCTATGGGCATGTAGGAGTGTGCAGGGATCTTCCTGTGGGCATGTAGGAGTGTGCAGGGAGCTTCCTATAGGCATGTAGGAGTGTGCAGGGAGCTTCCTGTGGGCAAGTAGGAGTGTGCAGGGAGCTTCCTGTAGGCATGTAGGAGTGTGCAGGGATCTTCCTGTGGTCATGTAGGAGTGTGCAGGGATCTTCCTGTGGGCATGTAGGAGTTTGCAGGGATCTTCCTGTGGGCATGTAGGAGTGTGCAGGGAGCTTCCTGTGGGCATGTAGGAGTGTGCAGAGATCTTCCTGTGGGCATGTAGGAGTGTGCAGGGAGCTTCCTGTGGGCATGTAGGAGTGTGCAGGGATCTTCCTGTGGGCATGTAGGAGTGTGCAGGGAGCTTCCTGTAGGTATGTAGGAGTGTGAAGGGATCTTCCTGTAGGCATGTAGGAGTGTGCAGGGAGCTTCCTGTGGGCATGTAGGAGTGTGCAGGGAGCTTCCTGTTGGCATGTAGGAGTGTGCAGGGATCTTCCTGTGGGCATGTAGGAGTGTGCAGGGAGCTTCCTGTGGGCATGTAGGAGTGTGCAGGGAGCTTCCTGTGGGCATGTAGGAGTGTGCAGGGATCTTCCTGTGGGCATGTAGGAGTGTGCAGGGATCTTCCTGTGGGCATGTAGGAGTGTGCAGGGAGCTTCCTGTGGGCACTACCTGACCACGGGCCACACTACCTGACCACGGGCCACACTACCTGACCACGGGCCACACTACCAGGCCACGGACCACACTACCACCCCACGGACCACACTACCAGGCCACGGGTCTGACACTGCCAGGCCACGGACCACACTACCAGCCCACGGGCCTCACTACCACCCCACGGACCACACTATCAGGCCACGGGTCAGACACTACCAGGCCACGGACCACACTACCAGGCCACGGACCACACTACCAGGCCACGGACCACACTACCACCCCACGGCCCACACAACCAGGCCACGGGCCACACTACCAGGCCACGGACCACACTACCAGGCCACGTACCACACTACCACCCCACGGACCACACTACCACCCCACGGACCACACTACCATCCCACGGACCACACTACCAAGCCATGGGTCAGACACTACCAGGCCACGGGCCTCACTACCAGGTCACGGGCCACACTCTACCTGGCCACGGGCCACACTCTACCAGGCCA
Source organism: Cherax quadricarinatus (assembly GCF_038502225.1). NCBI lineage: Eukaryota > Metazoa > Arthropoda > Malacostraca > Decapoda > Parastacidae > Cherax > Cherax quadricarinatus. The sequence continues at coordinate 14,986,387 of NC_091295.1, forward strand.
AGGGCCACAGTACCAGGCCATGGGCCACACTCTACCAGGCCACGGGCCACATTCTACCTGGCCACGGGTCACACTCTAACAGGCCAAGGGCCACAGTACCAGGCCATGGGTCACACACTACTAGGCCACGGGCCACATTCTACCTGGCCACGGGTCACACTCTACCAGGCCACGGGCCACATTCTACCTGGCCACGGGTCACACTCTACCAGGCCACGGGCCACATTCTACCTGGCCACGGGCCACACTCTACCTGGCCACGGACCACACTACCAGGCCACGGACCACACTACCAGGCCACGGACCACACTACCAGGCCACGGACTACACTACCAGGCCACGGGCCTCACTACCAGGTCACGGGCCACATTCTACCTGGCAAAGGGTCACACTCTACCAGACCACGGGCCACATTCTATCTTGCCACGGGCCGCACTCTACCAGGCCACGGGCCACATTCTACCTGGCCACGGGCCACACTCTACCAGGCCAAGGGCCACAGTACTAGGCCATGGGCCACATTCTACCACGCCACGGGCCACATTCTACCTGGCCACGGGTCACACTCTACCAGGCCAAGGACCACAGTACCAGGCCATGGGCCACGCTCTACCAGGCCACGGGCCACATTCTACCTGGCCACGTGTCACACTCTACCAGGCCACGGACCACATTCTACCTGGCCACGGGCCACACTCTACCTGGAAACGGACCACACTACCAGGCCACGGGTCAGACACTACCAGGCCACGGGCCTCACTACCACCCCACGGACCACACTACCAGGCCACGGGCCACATTCTACCTGGCCACGGGTCACACTCTACCTGGCCACGGAACACACTACCAGGCCACGAGCCACACTACCAAGCCACGGGCCTCACTACCAGGCCACGGACCACACTACCACCCCACGGACCACACTACCTGGCCACGGACCACACTACCAGGGCACGGGCCACACTACCAGGCCACGGACCACACTACCAGGCCACGGACCATACTACCAGACCACCGGCCTCACTACCAGGTCACGGGCTACAGTCTATCTGGCCACGGGCCACACTACCAGGCCACGGGCAACACTATCAGGCCACGGATCGCACTACCAGGCCACGGGCCACACTACCAGGCCACGGACCACACTTCCAGGCTACGGGCCTCACTACCAGGTCACGGGCCACACTCTACCTGGCCACGGGCCACACTCTACCAGGCCACGGGACACATTCTACCTGGACACGGGCCACACTACCAGGCCACGTGCCACACTACCAGACCACGGACCACACTACCGGGCCGCGGACCACACTTCCAGGCCACGAGCCTCACTACCAGGTCACGGGCCACACTCTACCTGGCCACGGGCCACACTACCAGGCCACGGGCCACATTCTACCTGGCCACGGGCCACACTACCAGGCCACGGACCACACTACCGGGCCACGGACCACACTTCCAGGCCACGGGCCTCACTACCAGGTCACGGGCCACACTCTACCTGGCCACGGGCCACACTCTACCAGGCCACGGGCCACACTACCACGCCACGGACCACACTACCAGGCCACAGACCACACTTCCAGGCCACGGGCCTCACTACCAGGTCACGGGCCACATTCTACCTGGCCACCGGCCACACTCTACCAGGCCACGGGCCACATTATACCAGGCCACGGGCCACACTACCAGGCCACGGACCACACTACCAGGCCACGGGCCACACTACCAGACCACGGACCACACTACCGGGCCGCGGACCACACTTCCAGGCCACGAGCCTCACTACCAGGTCACGGGCCACACTCTACCTGGCCACGGGTCACACTACCAGGCCACGGGCCACATTCTACCAGGCCACGGGCCACACTACCAGGCCACGGACCACACTACCAGGCCACGGACCACACTACCAGGCCACGGGCCACATTCTACCTGGCCACGGGCCACACTACCAGGCCACGGACCACACTACCAGGCCACGGACCACACTACCAGGCCACGGGCCACATTCTTCCTGGCCACGGGCCACACTACCAGGCCACGGACCACACTACCAGGCCACGGGCCTCACTACCAGGCCACGGACCACACTACCAGGCCACGGGCCACACTACCAGGCCACGGGCCACACTACCAGGCCACGGGCCACACTACCAGGCCACGGACCACACTACCAGGCCACGGACCACACTACCAGGCCACGGGCCACACTACCAGGCCACGGACCACACTACCAGGCCACGGACCACACTACCAGGCCACGGGCCACACTACCTGGCCACGGACCACACTCTACCTTGCCATGGGCCACATTCTACCTGACCACGGACCACACTCTACCTGGCCACGGGCCACACTCTACCTGGCCACGGGCCACACTCTACCTGGCCGCGGGCCACACTCTACCTGGCCACGGACCACAGTCTACCTGGCCACGGACCACACTCTACCTGGCCACGGGCCACATTCTACCTGGCCACGGACCACACTCTACCTGGCCACGGGCCACACTCTACCTGGCCACGGACCACACTCTACCTGGCCACGGGCCACACTCTACCTGGCCACGGACCACAGTCTACCTGGCCACGGACCACACTCTACCTGGCCACGGGCCACATTCTACCTGGCCACGGACCACACTCTACCTGGCCACGGGCCACATTCTACCTGGCCACGGGCCACACTCTACCTGGCCACGGGCTACATTCTACCTGGCCACGGGCCACACTCTACCTGGCCACGGGCCACACTCTACCTGGCCACGGGCCACATTCTACCTGGCCACGGGCCACATTCTACCTGGCCACGGGCCACATTCTACCTGGCCACTTTGTAACAATCACAAATATTAATTTATTAATAATACAAACAACGATAACAATCAGAAAAAAAACTGAAAATACTTGTTCAAGTTATATTGTGACGTCATCACAAGTTATATTGTGACGTCATCACAAGTTATATTGTGACGTCATCACAAGTTATATTGTGACGTCATCACAAGTTATATTGTGACGTCATCACAAGTTATATTGTGACGTCATCACAAGTTATATTGTGACGTCATCACAAGTTATATTGTGACGTCATCACAAGTTATATTGTGACGTCATCACAAGTTATATTGTGACGTCATCACAAGTTATATTGTGACGTCATCACAAGTTATATTGTGACGTCATCACAAGTTATATTGTGACGTCATCACAAGTTATATTGTGACGTCATCACAAGTTATATTGTGACGTCATCACAAGTTATATTGTGACGTCATCACAAGTTATATTGTGACGTCATCACAAGTTATATTGTGACGTCATCACAAGTTATATTGTGACGTCATCACAAGTTATATTGTGACGTCATCACAAGTTATATTGTGACGTCATCACAAGTTATATTGTGACGTCATCACAAGTTATATTGTGACGTCATCACAAGTTATATTGTGACGTCATCACAAGTTATATTGTGACGTCATCACAAGTTATATTGTGACGTCATCACAAGTTATATTGTGACGTCATCACAAGTTATATTGTGACGTCATCACAAGTTATATTGTGACGTCATCACAAGTTATATTGTGACGTCATCACAAGTTATATTGTGACGTCATCACAAGTTATATTGTGACGTCATCACAAGTTATATTGTGACGTCATCACGAGAAATATTGTGACGTCATCACAAGAAATATTGTGACGTCATCACAAGAAATATTGTGACGTCATCACGAGAAATATTGTGACGTCATCACGAGAAATATTGTGACGTCATCACAAGAAATATTGACTAAGTCGTTGTATAGAAGTGTCATAATGCTAGTTATAGGTTCTTGATCCAAGGAACCCTTGCTACCTTCCTCTTCCTAGGATCAAACCTGTCTTTGGTTAGGTTAAGTTCATCAGTAAACAGAACAAGTGTTTCCTGAGGCGGGTCATAGTTAATGACCCGTCTTGGTAGCTTTTGGTCATCTGACGGAGACCTTCCACTGGCTTACCAGTCCAATTTATAATTATTTTAACCTTAACCTGTTTTTATCAGATACTTCACAACCATACTATGATTTTTATCATATTTTTAACATTTATTTAGTAATATTATGTTAATGTTATATTACTACATAAACTTCTATAACACAATTATAATATAATCAAAATTTTAAGGAATTTTTAGTTTTTTGAAAAAGAAAATAAATATTTTACATATTTGTTTTTTGTAATAAGAAAAATAAAAATAATTTGGTTTAATTAAAAGTTGGACGAAAGTCAACAGAAGAATCAAGAATAATTTTGAAATTTACCAATTTGGCAAATATAATTACAGTTACATTCCACCTGGTTACCTTCCACATTACTTTGTGTGGAAATATAACTTAATATTATATTACAAACTTGTTTATTAATAGTTAACATTGTGAAGTGTGAGTATATCTGGTTGATGTTCTACACAGGCGACAGTCTCCGTACAGTACTCTTCCCAAGGTCCTTTTTAAGTGAGATTATTATTAGTATTATTGTTGATCCGCCGGTATTCTCCCGGCCCGGGCTTTTTCCAAGTGGTGGCCCGGCCTTGACTCCCTCTTTAGGGAGTGTCTGAGACCTAAGTCTCCCATGGGAGGAGGCACAAGTACCTCCCTCATCTTTGGGACAAATTGTCCCTTCTCTGGTCTGCCATCCCCGCCCCAAGGGAGATAATGGGAATGACAGTATTGTGAGCTGTAAGCTCCTGCTGAGGCACCTACCCTACCCTAGAAGGGTGGTTTGTAGACCTTATCCCCTGAGCCTGTACTCCGTTTGCGGTTTTTCTTTGTCCTTTCCTAAACTTTATAATTTTGTCCTTGCTGGAGTTAAACTCCAGGAGCCATTTGTCAGACCAGACACTGTTTTTTTTTATTTTCCTCATTAATTTAGTTCATCATCTATAAACAGGGACACATCCGAGTCGATCTCATCTGGTATGTCATTAACAAACACCATAAAGAGCAGTGAAAATAATATCGAGCCTTGTAGAACCTCGCTTGTTATTCTGTCAGTCTAATATCTCTTTCCGGACAATCACTCTTGGCTTCCTTCCTTTAAGGTGCTCTTTGATTCACTGAAGTACGTTCCCGGTTATTGCTGTCTGCACGACAACCTTTTACCCCTAGTTTCTTGCACGTAACGTATTAAATCCCTTCTTTAATTCTAAGAAAATGCAATCCACCCATCTCTCTCTCTCTGTCTGTCTCTCTCTCTCTCTCTCTCTCTCTCTCTCTCTCTCTCTCTCTCTCTCTCTCTCTTTCTTTCTCTCCCTGACTGTTGAGAGTCCTGAAGGCTACTCTTAAGTTTGCCGAACAAGTATTCATTGTAGTTAATTAGTGATGAATGTGCATAGTAACATAACGGGCACTAAGCTCACTCTACAGGTGTCTCCTTGATCCAGGTCTGCAGGTGTGTCTCCTTGATCCAGGTCTGCAGGTGTGTCTCCTTGATCCAGGTCTGCAGGTGTGTCTCCTTGATCCAGGTCTGCAGGTGTGTCTCCTTGAGCCAGGTCTGCAGGTGTGTCTCCTTGATCCAGGTCTGCAGGTGTGTCTCCTTGATCCAGGTCTGCAGGTGTGTCTCCTTGATCCAGGTCTGCAGGTGTGTCTCCTTGAGCCAGGTCTGCAGGTGTGCCTCCTTGAGCCAGACCTGCAGGTGTGCCTCCTTGAGCCAGACCTGCAGGTGTGTCTCCTTGAGCCAGATCTGCAGGTGTGCCTCCTTGAGCCAGACCTGCAGGTGTGTCTCCTTGAGCCAGATCTGCAGGTGTGTCTCCTTGAGCCAGGTCTGCAGGTGTGTCTCCTTGAGCCAGATCTGCAGGTGTGTCTCCTTGAGCCAGGTCTGCAGGTGTGTCTCCTTGATCCAGGTCTGCAGGTGTGTCTCCATGAGCCAGGTCTGCAGCCTCTGTCCCCCGTAGTCTTTTATTTTTTCTCGTCGGGGTTTGTTTTCTTAGATACACGTGACTATCTCTTCGGGCAAGTCATTCACATATACCAGAAACAGTACCAGTTCTAATACCCTTCCTAGCGGAAGGCCGCTTCTTACTCTTTCCCAATCTAATACATCTTCTCGGTCAGTCTTTGTTTCCTTCCCGGAAGATACTGTATGTGTGTGTGTACTCACCTAGTTGTATTCACCTAGTTGAGGTTATAGGGGTCGATTCATAGCTCCTGCCCCGCCTCTTCACTGGTCGCTACAAGGTCACTCTCCCTGAACCATGAGCTTTATCATACCTCTGCTTAAAGCTATGTATGGTTCCTGCCTCCACTACATCGCTTCCCAAACTATTCCACTTACTGACTACTCTGTGACTGAAGAAATACTTCCTAACATCCCTGATTCATCTGTGTCTTCAGCTTCCAACTGTGTCCCCTTGTTACTGTGTCCAATCTCTGGAACATCCTGTCTTTTTCCACCTTGTCAATTCCTCTCAGTATTTTGTATGTCGTTATCATGTCCCCCCTATCTCTCCTGTCCTCCAGTGTCGTCAGGTTGATTTCCCTTAACCTCTCCTCGTAGGACATACCTCTTAGCTCTGGGACTAGTCTTGTTGCAAACCTTTGCACTTTCTCTAGTTTCTTTACGTGCTTGGCTAGGTGTGGGTTCCAAACTGGTGCCACATACTCCAATGTGGGCCTAACGTACACGGTGTACAGGGTCCTGAATGATTCCTTATTAAGATGTCGGAATGCTGTTCTGAGGTTTGCTAGGCGCCCATATGCTGCAGCAGTTATTTGGATGATGTGCGCTTCAGGAGATGTGCCTGGTGTTATACTCACCCCAAGATCTTTTTCCATGAGTGAGGTTTGTAGTCTCTGGCCCCCTAGACTGTACTCCGTCTGCGGTCTTCTTTGCCCTTCCCCAATCTTCATGACTTTGCACTTGGTGGGATTGAACTCCAGGAGCCAATTGCTGGACCAGGTCTGCAGCCTGTCCAGATCCCTTTGTAGTTCTGCCTGGTCTTCGATCGAGTGAATTCTTCTCATCAACTTCACGTCATCTGCAAACAGGGACACCTCAGAGTCTATTCCTTCCGTCATGTCGTTCACAAATACCAGAAACAGCACTGGTCCTAGGACTGACCCCTGTGGGACCCCGCTGGTGACAGGTGCCCACTCTGACACCTCGCCACGTACCATGACTCGCTGCTGTCTTCCTGACAAGTATTCCCTGATCCATTGTAGTGCCTTCCCTGTTATCCCTGCTTGGTCCTCCAGTTTTTGCACCAATCTCTTGTGTGGAACTGTGTCAAACGCCTTCTTGCAGTCCAAGAAAATGCAATCCACCCACCCCTCTCTCTCTTGTCTTACTGCTGTCACCATGTCATAGAACTCCAGTAGGTTTGTGACACAGGATTTCCCGTCCCTGAAGCCATGTTGGCTGCTGTTGATGAGATCGTTCCTTTCTAGGTGTTCCACCACTCTTCTCCTGATAATCTTCTCCATGATTTTGCATACTATACATGTCAGTGTCACTGGTCTGTAGTTTAATGTTTCATGTCTGTCTCCTTTTATAAAGATTGGGACTGCATTTGCTGTCTTCCATGCCTCAGGCAATCTCCCTGTTTCGATAGATGTATTGAATATTGTTGTTAGGGGTACACATAGCTCCTCTGCTCCCTCTCTCAATACCCACGGGGAGATGTTATCTGGCCCCATTGCCTTTGAGGTATCTAGCTCACTCAGAAGCCTCTTCACTTCTTCCTCGGTTGTGTGCACTGTGTCCAGCACATGTTGGTGTGCCCCACCTCTCCGTCTTTCTGGAGCCCCTTCTGTCTCCTCTGTGAACACTTCTTTGAATCTCTTGTTGAGTTCCTCACAAACTTCACGGTAATTTCTTGTTGTCTCTCCTCCTTCCTTCCTTAGCCTGATTACCTGGTCCTTGACTGTTGTTTTCCTCCTGATGTGGCTGTACAACAGTTTCGGGTCAGATTTGGCTTTCGCTGCTATGTCATTTTCATATTGTCTTTGGGCCTCCCTTCTTATCTGTGCATATTCGTTTCTGGCTCTACGACTGCTCTCCTTATTCTCCTGGGTCCTTTGCCTTCTATATTTCTTCCATTCCCTAGCAAACTTGGTTTTTGCCTCCCTGCACCTTTGGGTAAACCATGGGCTCATCCTGGCTTTTTCATTATTCCTGTTACCCTTGGGTACAAACCTCTCCTCAGCCTCCTTGCATTTTGTTGCTACATATTCCATCATCTCATTAACTGGCTTCCCTGCCAGTTCTCTGTCCCACTGAACCCCGTTCAGGAAGTTCCTCATTCCTGTGTAGTCCCCTTTCTTGTAGTTTGGCTTCATTCGTCCTGGCCTTCCTGCTTCTCCCTCCACTTGTAGCTCTACTGTGTGTGTGTGTGTGTGTGTGTGTGTGTGTGTGTGTGTGTGTGTGTGTGTGTGTGTGTGTGTGTGTGTGTGTTAGTGAAGGCAGTTGGTGATGAGCAAAAGTTTGTGGCAGAAAAAGTGCTGCAACTTTCACCTTGGTCAGACCACATTTCTTCTTGGACTCTCATTTGACTAATGCAAAAGAAACCGTATAAGTGTCTGGGAAGGCTTAATCAGTCTTTTATATCTTCTTATTCTTCCATTTTTTTTGTTTCAAACTCTCTCTCACTAACTTTGTTTCCACATTACCTCACACTGACGTTTTCAACCTAGATTTTTTTTATTATTACCGAAGATATGACACAGGTGGAGAGGAAACTGTCTGCGTGATGACGTTCATCAGTGTAAAGCTTCATAATTGTCTTGATAAAGCTCTACACCGACCATAACATTGTCCCGATTAAAGCTTCCTTTGTACATGTCTTTTCATTATACTCAGCAGTGAGTTGCTGTTCCTGCTATTATTACTACTGCTGATGCTGTTGTTCTCAGCATATACTTGACTTCCTGTTATTATTATTATTATTATTATTATTATTATTATTATTATTATTATTATTATTATTTATTAATTCAACATATTTCACACATATTCATTATCTTGGTTCATTCACTGTATACTGTGTCTTAGAGATAACTTAATTACCTAGCTGATATTACCTATGTAATTACCTCTTCGTAGCCAGTACCAACGCGACTTTAGTTGGTACTAGGAGGCACTAGTTGGTACTAGGAGGCTCTAGTTGGTACTAGAAGGCACTAGTTGGTACTAGGAGGCACTAGTTGGTACTAGGAGGCACTAGTTGGTACTAGGAGGCACTAGTTGGTACTAGGAGGCACTAGTTGGTACTAGGAGGCACTAGTTGGTACTAGGAGGCACTAGTTGGTACTAGGAGGCACTAGTTGGTACTAGGAGGCACTAGTTGGTACTAGGAGGCACTAGTTGGTACTAGGAGGCACTAGTTGGTACTAGGAGGCACTAGTTGGTACTAGGAGGCACTAGTTGGTACTAGGAGGCACTAGTTGGTACTAGGAGGCACTAGTTGGTACTAGGAGGCACTAGTTGGTACTAGGAGGCACTAGTTGGTACTAGGAGGCACTAGTTGGTACTAGGAGGCACTAGTTGGTACTAGGAGGCACTAGTTGGTACTAGGAGACACTAGGGAAACTCTACTGCCTTCTGCGATATTAGGAATTAAGTATTATCGAGAGAACAGCCCTGAAGAAACACAGAGAACAACGGTTGTTGGTGTTATGGTCGTTACAAAATGGTAGGAAAGGAACATGTGTAGGAATGGTTCCGCCAGCGGTGCCTTCGTCAGTCCTGGGACTGACGAAACCACTCGGGGTGAAGCTTTTCAAGGTATCTAAACAAAATCAAGGCAACGACAGATAAATTATTTGATGTTTTCTTAAAAAATAATGAAAAAAATCCTTAAGACGAAGAAACCACTCAATGAAGAACTGGCGGATACCTGGACAGCTGCAAATGTGGCACCTTATTGGAGACGGAAAGAAAGAGACAAGAGACAGACAGGAAGACAGACAAGAGACAGACAGCAGGAAGACAGGCAGGAAGGAGAGATAGCATGAAGACAGGCAGGAGGCCCTGATGTGCATATCAGTGGCCCTGACGAGTTATCGTGTATGTAGAAAGGATAGTGAAGGAAGGACTAGTTGAGTTCCAGAAGAATGTGAGTTCCTCTGAGAGCACCAGCGTTGCTTCAAGTCTAGTAAGTTGAGCCCCAGAAGAATGTGAGTTCCTCTGAGAGCACCAGCGTTGCTTCAAGTCTAGTAAGTTGAAACCCAGAAGAATGTGAGTTCCTCTGAGAGCACCAGCGTTGCTTCAAGTCTAGTAAGTTGAGCCCCAGAAGAATGTGAGTTCCTCTGAGAGCACCAGCGTTGCTTCAAGTCTAGTAAGTTGAAACCCAGAAGAATGTGAGTTCCTCTGAGAGCACCAGCGTTGCTTCAAGTCTAGTAAGTTGAAACCCAGAAGAATGTGAGTTCCTCTGAGAGCCCCAGCGTTGCTTCAAGTCTAGTAAGTTGAGCCCCAGAAGAATGTGAGTTCCTCTGAGAGCCCCAGCGTTGCTTCAGGTCTAGTAAGCTGAGCCCCAGAAGAATGTGAGTTCCTCTGAGAGCCCCAGCGTTGCTTCAGGTCTAGTAAGTTGAGCCCCAGAAGAATGTGAGTTCCTCTGAGAGCACCAGCGTTGCTTCAGGTCTAGTAAGCTGAGCCCCAGAAGAATGTGAGCTCATCTGAGAGCACCAGCGTTGCTTCAAGTCTAGTAAGTTGAGCCCCAGAAGAATGTGAGTTTCTCTGAGAGCACCAGCGTTGCTTCAGGTCTAGTAAGTTGAGCCCCAGAAGAATGTGAGTTCCTCTGAGAGCACCAGCGTTGCTTTAAGTCTAGTAAGTTGAGCCCCAGAAGAATGTGAGTTCCTCTGATAGCAGAAGCGTTGCTTCAGGTCTAGTAAGCTGAGCCCCAGAAGAATGTGAGTTCCTCGGAGCACCAGCGTTGCTTCAAGTCTAGTAAGTTGAGCCCCAGAAGAATGTGAGTTCCTCTGAGAGCACCAGCGTTGCTTCAGGTCTAGTAAGTTGAGCCCCAGAAGAATGTGAGTTCCTCTTAGAGCACCAGCGTTGCTTCAAGTCAAGTAAGTTGAGCCCCAGAAGAATGTGAGTTCCTCTGAGAGCACCAGCGTTGCTTCAGGTCTAGTAAGTTGAGCCCCAGAAGAATGTGAGTTTCTCAGAGCACCAGCGTTGCTTCAAGTCTAGCAAGTTGAGTTCTACAAGAATGTGAGCTCATCTGAGAGCACCAACGTTGCTTCAGTCAAAGTAAGTTGAGCCCCAGAAGAATGTGAGTTCCTCTGAGAGCACCAGCGTTGCTTCAAGTCTAGTAAGTTGAGCCCCAGAAGAATGTGAGTTCCTCTGAGAGCACCAGCGTTGCTTCAGGTCTAGTAAGTTGAGCCCCAGAAGAATGTGAGTTCCTCTGAGAGCACCAGCGTTGCTTCAAGTCAAGTAAGTTGAGCCCCAGAAGAATGTGAGTTCCTCTGAGAGCACCAGCGTTGCTTCAGGTCTAGTAAGTTGAGCCCCAGAAGAATGTGAGTTTCTCAGAGCACCAGCGTTGCTTCAAGTCTAGCAAGTTGAGTTCTACAAGAATGTGAGCTCATCTGAGAGCACCAACGTTGCTTCAGTCAAAGTAAGTTGAGCCCCAGAAGAATGTGAGTTCCTCTGAGAGCACCAGCGTTGCTTCAAGTCTAGTAAGTTGAGCCCCAGAAGAATGTGAGTTCCTCTGAGAGCACCAGCGTTGCTTCAGGTCTAGTAAGTTGAGCCCCAGAAGAATGTGAGTTCCTCTGAGAGCACCAGCGTTGCTTCAGGTCTAGTAAGTTGAGCCCCAGAAGAATGTGAGTTCCTCAGAGCACCAGCGTTGCTTCAGGTCTAGTAAGTTGAACCCCAGAAGAATGTGAGTTCCTCTGAGAGCACCAGCGTTGCTTCAAGTCTAGCAAGTTGAGTTCTACAAGAATGTGAGCTCATCTGAGAGCACCAACGTTGCTTCAAGTCTAGTAAGTTGAGCCCCAGAAGAATGTGAGTTCCTCTGAGAGCACCAGCGTTGCTTCAGGTCTAGTAAGTTGAGCCCCAGAAGAATGTGAGTTCCTCTGAGAGCACCAGCGTTGCTTCAAGTCTAGTAAGTTGAGCCCCAGAAGAATGTGAGTTCCTCTGAGAGCACCAGCGTTGTTTCAAGTCTAGTAAGTTGAGCCCCAGAAGAATGTGAGTTCCTCTGAGAGCACCAGCGTTGCTTCAGGTCTAGTAAGTTGAGCCCCAGAAGAATGTGAGTTCCTCAGAGCACCAACGTTGCTTCAGGTCTAGTAAGTTGAGCCCCAGAAGAATGTGAGTTCCTCTGAGAGCACCAGCGTTGCTTCAAGTCTAGCAAGTTGAGTTCTACAAGAATGTGAGCTCATCTGAGAGCACCAACGTTGCTTCAAGTCTAGTAAGTTGAGCCCCAGAAGAATGTGAGTTCCTCTGAGAGCACCAGCGTTGCTTCAGGTCTAGTAAGTTGAGCCCCAGAAGAATGTGAGTTCCTCTGAGAGCACCAGCGTTGCTTCAAGTCTAGTAAGTTGAGCCCCAGAAGAATGTGAGTTCCTCTGAGAGCACCAGCGTTGTTTCAAGTCTAGTAAATTGAGCCCCAGAAGAATGTGAGTTCCTCTGAGAGCACCAGCGTTGCTTCAAGTCTACTAAGTTGAGCCCCAGAAGAATGTGAGTTCTTCTGAGAGCACCAGCGTTGCTTCAGGTCTAGTAAGTTGAGCCCCAGAAGAATGTGAGTTCCTCTGAGAGCACCAGCGTTGCTTCAAGTCTAGTAAGTTGAGCCCCAGAAGAATGTGAGTTCCTCTGAGAGCACCAGCGTTGCTTCAAGTCTAGTAAGTTGAGCCCCAGAAGAATGTGAGTTCCTCTGAGAGCACCAGCGTTGCTTCAAGTCTAGTAAGTTGAGCCCCAGAAGAATGTGAGTTCCTCTGAGAGCACCAGCGTTGCTTCAAGTCTAGTAAGTTGAGTTCTACAAGAATGTGAGCTCATCTGAGAGCACCAACGTTGCTTCAGGTCTAGTCAGTTGCCTCACAAACTTTACACACAACTACAACTTAGAGGCACTGTCACCCACCTGTATCCTCGCTAGCTCCCCACCCACACTGCCGCCCACACTGCCGCCCACACTACCACCCACACAGTTGCTCATCACCGAATGGAGATAATTTCCCTCGCTGTGATTGGTTGCTCAAGGGTTTATTACCGTGTGCAGGTGTGGGCGGTACCACCCACAACACCACCCACAGGTGACGTACAACAAGAGGCCCAGGCCTGCCAACCTGCCATCAACAAGAGGCCCAGGCCTGCCAACCTGCCATCAACAAGAGGCCCAGGCCTGCCAACCTGCCATCAACAAGAGGCCCAGGCCTGCCAACCTGCCATCAACAAGAGGCCCAGGCCTGCCAACCTGCCATCAACAAGAGGCCCAAGCCTGCCAACCTGCCATCAACAAGAGGCTCAGGCCTGCCAACCTGCCACCATTGTAGGACATTTCTCTCTCCTCTCCCATTAAGTCTGTTGCGCAACCTGAGGTTCATTAATTTCTGCCTTTTTTTGTTGACTGGTGGTGGCTGTCTATCGTGGTGGCTGTCTATTGTGGTGGCTGTCTATTGTGGTGGTGGCTCTCTGCTGTGGTGGTGGCTCTCTGCTGTGGTGGTGGCTGTCTATTGTGGTGGTGGCTCTCTGCTGTGGTGGTGGCTGTCTGCTGTGGTGGTGGCTGTCTGCTGTGGTGGTGGCTGTCTATTGTGGTGGATGTCTATTGTGGTGGTGGCTGTCTCCTGTGGTGATAGCTGTCTGTTGTGGTGGCGGTTGTCTATCGTTGTAGCTGTCTATCGTGGTGGCTGTCTATTGTAGTGGTGGCTGTCTATCGTAGTGGCTGGCTGTCTTTCGTGATGATTGTCTATTGTAGTGTTGGCAGTTTGATGGGGTGGTGGCTGTCTATCGTGATGGCTGTCTATTGTGGTGGTGGCCGTCTTTTTGTGGTGGTGGCTGTCTATTGTGGTGGGTGTCTATTGTGGTGGGTGTCTATGGTGGTGGTGGCTGTCTATTGTGGTAGCTATCTATCGTCGTGGTGGTGGCTGTCTATTATGGTGACGACTGTCTATCACGATGATGGCCGCCTGTTCTGGTGATGGCCGTCTATCGTGGTGGATGCCTATTGTGATGTTGACTGTTGTAATGGTGGCTGTCTGTTGTGGTGGTGGCTGTTTACTGTGGTGCCTGTTTGTGGTTGTGGCTGTCTGTTGTGATGACCATCTATTGTGACATTTGCTGTCTACTGTGGGGATGGCTGTCTAACATGGTAGCTGTTTATCGTCGTGGAAGCTGTCTCTTGTGTAGCTGCCTAATGTGGTGGAGGCTGTCTATTGTGGTAGTGGTTATCCATCGTTGTGGAGGTTTTCTATCGTGGTGGCTGTCCATCGTTGCGGTTGTCTATTGTGGTGAATGTCTGCTGTGGGGGTTGTTGTGGTAGATGTCTAATGTGGTGGTTGTGGTGGTGGCTCTCTATTGTCGAGGTGACTGTCTATTCTCGAGGTAGCTGTCTATTGTGGTGATTTTGGTGGTTATCTATTGTGGAGAGGCTGTCCATTGTGGCGACGGCTGTCTAATGTGATGGTTGTCGTGGTGGCTGTGTAATGTGGTGATTATGGTGGAGGATTTCTAATATGTTGGTGGCTGTCTCAGCCACCAGCTGGTGGCAGTGTTTGTGCTGGTGGCGGTGTTTGTGCTGGTGGTGTTTGTGCTGGTGTTTGTGTTGGTGGTGTTTGTGCTGGCGGCGGTGTTTGTGCTGGTGGTGTTTGTGCTGGTGTTTGTGCTGGTGGTGGTGTTTGTGCTGGTGGTGGTGTTTGTGCTGGTGGTGGTGTTTGTGCTGGTGGTGTTTGTGCTGGTAGCGGTGTTTGTGCTGGTGTTTGTGCTGGTGGTGGTGTTTGTGCTGGTGGTGGTGTTTGTGCTGGTGGTGGTGTTTGTGCTGGTGGTGTTTGTGCTGGTAGCGGTGTTTGTGCTGGTGTTTGTGCTGGTGGTGGTATTTGTGCTGGTGGTGGTGTTTGTGCTGGTGGTGGTGTTTGTAGTGGTGCCGGTGTTTGTGCTGGTGTTTGTGCTGGTGGTGGTGTTTGTGCTGGTGGTGGTGTTTGTGCTGGTGGTGGTGTTTGTAGTGGTGGCGGTGTTTGTGCAGGTGGTGGTGTTTGTGGTGGTGGCGGTGTTTGTGCAGGTGGTGATGTTTGTGGTGGTGGCGGTGTTTGTGCAGGTGGTGGTGTTTGTGCAGGTGGTGGTGTTTGTGCAGGTGGTGGTGTTTGTGCTGGTGGCGGTGTTGGTGCAGGTGGTGGTGTTTGTGCAGGTGGTGGTGTTTGTGCTGGTGGTGGTGTTTGTGCAGGTGGTGGTGTTTGTGCTGGTGTTTGTGCTGGTGGTGTTTGTGCTGGTGGCGGTGTTTGTGCAGGTGGTGGTGTTTGTGCAGGTGGTGTTGTGCTGGTGTTTGTGCAGGTGGTGGTGTTTGTGCTGGTGTTTGTGCTGGTGGTGGTGTTTGTGCTGGTAGCGGTGTTTGTGCTGGTGTTTGTGCTGGTGGTGGTGTTTGTGCTGGTGGAGGTGTTTGTGCTGGTGTTTGTGCTGGTGGTGGTGTTTGTGCTGGTGGCGGTGTTTGTGCTGGTGGCGGTGTTTGTGCTGGTGGTGGTGTTTGTGCTGGTAGCGGTGTTTGTGCTGGTGGTGGTGTTTGTGCTGGTGTTTGTGCTGGTGGCGGTGTTTGTGCTGGTGTTTGTGCTGGTGTTTGTGCTGGTGTTTGTGCTGGTGTTTGTGCTGGTGGTGTTTGTGCTGGTGGTGGTGTTTGTAGTGGTGGCGGTGTTTGTGCTGGGGTCATGCTTCAGGCTGGCGGTGGCCCAGTCTTGCCCAGCCTGGCGATGGCGGTGTTTCCAGCTGGTGGCAGGCCCAGGCCGGTGGTGGCTGGCTAACAGGCTGGCGGTGGTGCTCAGGCCAGCTGGCAGGTTTGCAGCCTGGTGGCGGTGCTCAGCCTGGTGGCGGCGCTCCAGCCTGGGTGGTGCTCTGCAGCTGGCAGGTGGTCGTTTCCAGCTGGATGCAGGTGCCCAGCTGGTGGCAGGTGGTCTTTGGTAACCTGGCTGTGGTGCGTCGCCAGGCTGCAGGTGTCTAAGCCTGACGGTGCCCATGCTGGTGGTGCAGGTGTTTGGCAATTAATAAATGCGGCTGGTTGGCTCCAGCCGGCGGTGGTGTTTCCAGCTGACGGTGTCGGCGCTGGCGGTGTCGCATTCCGGGCTTCAGGGTGCTCGCGCCTGGTGGTGGTGTTTCAGCCTGGGCGATAACCGTTTCCAGCTGGTGGTCAGGCTTTTCAGTTGGCGGTGGTGGTGTCGAGCGGTGGTGGTCGGCAGCTGGTGGCTGGTGGCTCCAGTTTTCTGGCTGGCAGGTGGTTTGCGCCTGGTGGGTTCAGGCTGCCCAGCTGGTGGTGGTGCTGCCAGCTGGCGGCGGTGCGCAGGCTGGTGGCAGTGGCTCCTGGTGCTGGTGGCGGTGTTTCCAGCTGGCCGGCAGGTGTTTGTGCTGGTGGCGGTGTCAGGCCGGTGGCGGCTCTTTGGTGCTGATGGTGCTCTTTGTGCTGGTGGTGGTGACGTTTGAGCTCGGCAGTGTCTGGTGCCGATGGAATGGCAGCTGGCAGGTGGTCGTGTGCTGGTGGCAGTATCCTGGTGCTGGGTGGCGCTTGTTTCCAGCCTGGGTGGCGGTGTTTGTGCCTGATGGTGTCAGCCGGTGGCCAGGTGAGGTGCAAAGAACGGTGTT
Organism: Cherax quadricarinatus; assembly: GCF_038502225.1. Lineage (NCBI taxonomy): Eukaryota > Metazoa > Arthropoda > Malacostraca > Decapoda > Parastacidae > Cherax > Cherax quadricarinatus. The sequence goes on from NC_091295.1 coordinate 15,003,135, forward strand.
TGTGCTGGTGGTGGCAGGTTTGCAACCGGTTGTGGTGTCGGCAGCTGGTGGTGGTGTTTCAGCCTGGCAGTGTTTCCCAGCTGGTGGTGGTCTTTGTGCCTGATGGTGTTTCCAGCTGGTGGTGGTGCTCTTGGTACTGGCTTGTGGTCGTTTCAGCTGGTGGTGGTGTTTCAGGCCTGATTGGCGTTTCCAGCTGGTGGCGGTGTTTCCAGCTGACGGTGTCGAGCTGGTGGTGGTGTTTGTACCGGTTGGCTGGTGGTTTTGGTGCTGGTGGTGTCTGTGCCTGGCAGTGGTTTGGTGCCTAGTGGTGGTGTGCTTAGTGGCCGGCGGCGGCGCCCTGGTGCCGTCTGTGCTGGTGGTCAGGTTTGTGCTGATGGTGTCTTTTGCGCTGGGTGGTGGTGTTTCGGTAATTGGCTGGCTGGTGGTTTGTCCTGGCGGTGGTGTTTCAGCTGGATGGTGTTTGCGCTGGTGGTGGCGTTTGTACCTGGCTTGTGGTGTCGGTGCTGGTAGGCGTGCTGGCTGGGTGGTGGTGGTGCTGGCTAGGTGGCAGGTGGTGATGGTGGTCGAGCCTGGTGGCTGGTGGTGCAAGGTCAGCCTAATGGGGTGCTCAGCCGGGTGGTAAGGTGGATGCCTGGAGCCTGGCAGTGTCGGTGCATGATGGTGTCTGTGCTGGTAGTGGTATGTTTGTGCTGGTGGCAGTGTGTTTGCGGGCTGGTGGCGGTGCTTCAGGCGGCTGGCGGTGCTCAGGCTGGACGGTGCCTGCGCTGGTGCAGGTGCTCCTTGTGCCTGACGGCAGTGCCAAGCCATGGGTGGCGTTTGCACCTGGCTGTAAGGGCCCAGCCGGTGCCCAGGCCAAGGTGTCGAAGGCCACAGTGGAAGCAGTGGTCTCTGTGCCTGGTGGCGGCGTTTCCAGCTGGTGGTGCAGGTTTGTAGCCGATGGTGCTCAGCTGGCTGGTGGCAGGCTCTGCACTGGAAGCCGGGAGGTGTCCCATCCCGGCGGTGTTTGCGCCTGATGGTGCTCCAGCTTGGTGGTGGTGTTTGCACCTGGCTTGTGGTGCGTCGGTGCTGGTGGTTACGTCTGGGGCCATGTCTATGGGCCTGTTTTGGCCACTTTCCGCAACAAGATGTCGACTCCAGCTGTGGTCAAGTTGTCCTTACACACACGTCAGTTTAATCTGCGGATTATCACTAGGAGACTGATACCACTAAATAAAATGTGATCTTTATTATAAAAGAATCCATATACAACTTATTATATGATATAAAGTTCTCTCTCTCTCTCTCTCTCTCTCTCTCTCTCTCTCTCTCTCTCTCTCTCTCTCTCACAGTGTTATACATAAAAGTACACGTTGTCTGGGACTAAGTAATCTTCTAGAGCGAGGGAATGTATTAAAGGATGAGTACCTGAATGTGCTCAGAAGAGAGTGTATGAAGCTACTCTGAGCGAGTGTGGGAACCTACTCTGAGTAAGGGTGGTGAACCTACTCTGAGCAAGGGTGGTGAACCTACTCTGAGCAAGGGTGGTGAACCTACTCTGAGCAAGGGTGGTGAACCTACTCTGAGCAAGGGTGGTGAACCTACTCTGAGCAAGGGTGGTGAACCTACTCTGAGTAAGGGTGGTGAACCTACTCTGAGCAAGGGTGGTGAACCTACTCTGAGCAAGGGTGGTGAACCTACTCTGAGCAAGGGTGGTGAACCTACTCTGAGTAAGGGTGGTGAACCTACTCTGAGCAAGGGTGGTGAACCTACTCTGAGCAAGGGTGGTGAAGCTACTCTGAGTAAGGGTGGTGAACCTACTCTGAGCAAGGGTGGTGAACCTACTCTGAGCAAGGGTGGTGAAGCTACTCTGAGTAAGGGTGGTGAACCTACTCTGAGTAAGGGTGGTGAACCTACTCTGAGCAAGGGTGGTGAACCTACTCTGAGCAAGGGTGGTGAACCTACTCTGAGCAAGGGTGGTGAAGCTACTCTGAGTAAGGGTGGTGAACCTACTCTGAGTAAGGGTGGTGAACCTACTCTGAGCAAGGGTGGTGAACCTACTCTGAGCAAGGGTGGTGAACCTACTCTGAGCAAGGGTGGTGAACCTACTCTGAGCAAGGGTGGTGAACCTACTCTGAGTAAGGGTGGTGAACCTACTCTGAGCAAGGGTGGTGAACCTACTCTGAGCAAGGGTGGTGAACCTACTCTGAGTAAGGGTGGTGAACCTACTCTGAGCAAGGGTGGTGAAGCTACTCTGAGTAAGGGTGGTGAACCTACTCTGAGTAAGGGTGGTGAACCTACTCTGAGCAAGGGTGGTGAACCTACTCTGAGCAAGGGTGGTGAAGCTACTCTGAGCAAGGGTGGTGAACCTACTCTGAGCAAGGGTGGTGAACCTACTCTGAGCAAGGGTGGTGAACCTACTCTGAGCAAGGGTGGTGAACCTACTCTGAGCAAGGGTGGTGAACCTACTCTGAGCAAGGGCTGAGAACCTACTCACTGTACCACTGAGTGGTAAGCTGACGTCAGGTTGGTCCCGTGACTGAGGGAGACGTCAGTACCTGAACTGCTAACCAGCACTGTAACTAGTGGTTTCCCACTACATGATAATAACTTATGAACGCCTAACATTATAACAATATTAACATTAATGTTAGTGTGGAAAATACTGTATATATTTTCCAGAAATACAGTAGTTATTAAATGTAAATAGATGGCCATATTGTATTTAAAATTTATGTAATCGAAAAAGGGAAGCTGCGCCTGGGCAGAAGGAGACTCGCCATCTTGGTTTTGAATTTTGTACAAACGTTGGTATAATGGGAAGAATTTTTTGTGCTCTAGAGGTTAAAATTGTGTTGACACTACTGAAATAGGAGACGAAATTGTTGGATGTGCATTCCTGCATAACTTGAGATATCAGACGACTGGACAAGACAGCTCCAGGAACCTCAGATAAGCTCTCTAGATTTGTGTGTAATTCTGGCCAGCATTATTTTCATAGATTTAGTTACAGTGAGGTTTTCTGAGTATGATACACATTAATCTCCAGTCAAATTGGTGAGTGATATTTTAAGATATATTTTCCTTCTGTTATGTAATTGTGTATATATACATAACCATTTATTATTTTTAATATACAGTCCACAAATTTATATATTTACCAGTATTCCTGGTGTATGTATATTTCATTTAATTAATAGGTCCAGAGCAACTTGTGGTTATGACAGTGGTAGGTATCGAAGGGGGACATTTTTTGCGACCTAGGTGTCCCAAATTCCTACTTGTCTAACTGATAAATAGTAATTATCTGTTCATTTACTGTTATGTACATAATGATACATTCAGCTAAATTACCGGAGGTAATTAGTGAAGTCATTAATTAGTTAATTACTTAATAATTATATATGAAATAACAGAAGGAGGTGGATGTTAAGTTCACAAATTTACTGAATGTGTAGTGGATTATAATTATTACAATATTAATTTTGATAAGTCAAGTCTGGCTAAGTTTATATTAATTTGTATAATATTAATTTGATAAGACAATTCTGGCCAAGATTTATATCAGTGTATGTGTAATTGATAAGACAAGTGTGGATAAAGATTATATTGTGTATAATATTAATTTTGATGAGCCAAGTTTGTATTAATGTACATTTAAAATTTATATTATACATGTCATTGCTAAGCTCAGGTAGCTAGGATTTATTCAAAGGTAAGTTGTACTATTTACCTTTATAAAGTGCATAATTTAGTACATAATCAGTGTTATTAAGTTGAATTTAATACATTGCATCATGGCTGAAAATGAGGAAATTAATATAGAAGACAAACATATGGAATATAGAGTAAAGAAAGCATCATTACAAGCTAGAAAAGTTCATGTAACCAAGGCATATAATAAGTGCTTGGAATTAATGAATCACGAAACTGTGAATACTGATGATTTAAAATTGTATTTAGATGCTTTAGGTAATAGATATGATTCATACAAATTATATTACAACAAATATGAAGGAGATTTGTTAGTAAACTGTGTAGATGAGACTGAAGTAGATCTCATGATTAATCAGTATTATGAATTAGAGGAAAAGATTCTTTCTTGTAAAAGTCAGGCCTTGAATAAATTAAAATGTGTAAATCAGGCAGTTGGTCAGTCTGCTCCAACAAATAATATGTCTTTGCCAAAACTCCCAGAATTCTGTTTACCTGTATTTAATCCTGGAGAAAATTGGGAGGAATTTTGGTCAATTTTTAAAGCAGCTGTGCATGACAGGAGTAACCTAGCCTGTATAACTAAATTATTTTACCTCAAAGGACAGGTAAGAGGAGATGCTCACATACTCATACAAGCCTTTCCCAATGTAAATGACTCTTACAAGGAAGCGGTTGACTTGTTGAAAGTCACTTATGGTAATATAGAACAAAGTAGGTTGGATCTAGTGAATATCATTGTTAATTTAAAATCTCCAGATCACACTTACAAAGGTTTACAGCAGTTTAGAGTTAAACTGGAGAGCACTCTCAAAACTTTAAGTAATAAATATAATCTTAAGGAATCAGACTGGTTATTGAGTGCCATGGTACAGAATAAATTAAGCTGTAAAACACTTTACAAATATCACAAGGGTTATTTTGGTCTGGAGGAAATAAGACTAGGTCTACAAGAATTAATTGTTCAGTTGCAGACCAGCCAACTAACTCATTTTAAAGATGCAACACATAATAACTCTGAGGTATCTGTCAATTTTCACAAAGGGAAAAATTATCCCAATGGTAATAATCAAAATTAATTTCCTAAAAATAGTTGCATAGGTGCATATCAAGTAGCAGGAATCAGAAATAATGATTCTCCACAAGGTAAGAAGAATAAGTACCCTCCTAAGAGTAGCCCAGTTAATAAGAAACTAGTCAATGAAAAGAGAGATTGTCTCTTCTGCAAGGGTACTCATTTTTCTAAGAATTGCAATGCATACAAATCATGGAATGATAAAGTTGAAAGATTGGAGGAACTTGACAGATGTATCAGGTGTTTGGGTAATCACAATGTAAAGGATTGTTATGCCAAATTAAACTTCTGTTATCAATGTCACAAAGGAAGACACCATATAGTCATGTGTAAAGGTCTATATGATAATGTTGATAATAATGATAATGTTGACAATCCTGACACAACAGTAGCTAATGTAAAAATTGCTGCTAATGTTAATAATGATGGTTTTGCTGAAGTAGCCTTACCTGTGTTACAGGTAAAAATTGATGATAAAAGGCATAAATTAAAAAATGTAACTGCATTATTGGACCAGGGATCCCAGCGTACTTTCATAAAACGTAAATGTCTTGATGGTATGAAAGTACAGATGGGAGATCCCACAACTTTAAAATTATATGGTTTTCTCTCAGATAAAAGGGCTCAATTGTATGAAACTGTTTATGTAACTGTCAGGTTGGGCAGTGAGAAAAATCGTGTTAATGCAGTAATTGTAGATAGACTCCCAGAGAAAATATCTACAGTAGGGCTTAGTAAAGCTACAGAATGACTTTCACATAATGTAAATTTAGCACCTTCTGGTGTAAGTGATGATTCTGTAGGCCCAATAAATATTTTGATAGGTAGTGACTATTATGCCTCCTTTGTAAAGGGTATGGTAAAGAAATGTGGTGTCACCCTTTTGAAGACTGCAGGAGGCCATGTAATGTATGGTAGGATTCCTCGTAATAATATTTCATGACTAGAGGAAACTACAAATACCATAACTGTGTGTCTTACTCATGAAATCGTACCCCAGTATAATTCTTCCATAGAGGATGGTGTTGAGCCAGTGCATAAATTGTGGGAATTAGCATTGGAATAAATGTAAATGAAGAAAGTCCAGACGATTCTTTTACTCAGGAACAATACCTGAGAGATGTAAAATTTGAATCTGGACAATACTGTGTACGACTTCCGTGGAGACTGAACCATCCAGAATTGCCCACTAATTACAGAATGGCATATGGACAGTTAAAGGCTCAGCTCCACGAACTGAGTAAGACACCAGAATTGTTAACTGCCTATAATGATATAATTGCTGAGCAGTTAATTAATAAATTTATAGTAGAGGTACCTCCTGAGCAAGCCAAAATTTATGGTCACTATTTGCCCCATCACGGAGTGAAGAAGGATTCTAAGACCATTCCTTTGAGGATTGTGTTTAATTGTGGTGCCAGGAGTAACAAAAATGTACCTAGTTTAAATGACTGATGACAGGTCCGTCGTTGACGGAAAAATTAGGAGATATCTTATAAATTTCAGAGTGAAGCACTATGCCTTTATGGCTGACATAAGTAAAGCTTTCCTAAGAGTGGGTTTACAAGAGGCTGACCGGGATTGTACCCGCTTCTTATGGCCTGAGAATCCTAGTGACCCACTTAGCCCTCTGAAAACCTTTCGCTTTAGGAGCGTATTATTTGGTGCTACATCCAGTCCGTTCCTACTTCAAGCGACGATAAATGCACACCTTAAACGTATGGAAAGTCCATTGAGTAAAGTAATGAGCAAACAATTTTATGTGGACAATTTCCTGGGTGTGACGTCAACTGAAGAGGAACTGTTAATGACTTATGGAGAGGCTAATAAAATAATGCAAAGTGCAAATATGCCTCTGAGGGAATGGAATAGTAATTCGTCCAAACTGAAGGACAAAATAAGTAAAGTTTACCCTGGAGATGAGGTGCCAAAATGTAGTAATGTATTGGGTTTAACTTGGGATACTGAGAGAGATTTCTTAATGTTAAAACCTAATAATTACAGTATGCCCAATAAATTAACTAAGAGAGTTTTGCTTGCTAAAGTTTCCAAATGTTTTGATGCACTAGATTTAGTGTCACCCCTTACTATAAGAGGGAAATTATTAATTCAGGAAGCATGGAAACTTAAATGTGCTTGGGGTGAAATTCTACCTGAGGAATTCATTAACAGGTGGGATGAATTAATTGGTGATTATGAAAAAATTCCAATGTTGGAGTTCCCACGCCAGGTGGCCAATCCAAATGGGAAAAATGTACTCCACATTTTTTGTGATGCTTCAAAATTGGCATATGGAGCAGTTGCTTACCTTCAATGTAAGAGTGTTATTTCTCTTGTTATGTCTAAGGCTAAAGTGTCTCCAATTAAAGCACATACCTTACCTCAGTTGGAATTAACAGCCATTTATGTAGGTGTCAAGTTAGCTAATTATATAAGAAATAAGTTGCAGGAGATAAATATTAGCGACACTGTAATTTGGTCTGATAATGAGGTAAATATTTCATTTAAGTTTTCACATCCTCTTGAATATTGGATAAAGATGGTACAGGAGGAAATCTATGGAAATGAGATTAAATTGATGATGGAAAGTAAAATTGTGAAAGGTTCCATAACAGAGAAATTGGGGCTGTATTTAGAGAACAATGTAATTAGGTGTAGAGGTAGGTTACAAAATGCTGAATTGGGTGATTATGCAAAACACCCTATCTTGCTGCCCAAAACTCATCATCTAACAAATCTGATTGTTTTAAAAGCCCATAAAAATGTAATGCATGATGGGGTACAAGATACCTTAAATTGTATTAGAGAAACTTTCTGGATTCCACAAGGACGGCAAAGTGTAAAAAGGGTGATTAAATCTTGTGTAATATGTCGCCGTGTGGATGCCAGATCCTATATGTACCCAGGTCCTCCATCATTGTCAAATGAGCAATTTGAGTCATTTAGCAACGAACTCCGCCCGGCCGCAGTGTGGAAAATACTGTATATATTTTCCAGAAATACAGTAGTTATTAAATGTAAATAGATGGCCATACTGTATTTAAAATTTATGTAATCGAAAACGGGAAGCTGCGCCTGGGCAGAAGGAGACTCGCCATCTTGGTTTTGAATTTTGAACAAACGTTGGTATAATGGGAAGAATTTTTCGTGCTCTAGAGGCTAAAATTGTGTTGACAATACTCAGATAGGAGACGAGATTGGTGGATGTGCATTCCTGCATAACTTGAGATATCAGACGACTGAACAAGACAGCTCCAGGAACCTCAGATAAGCTCTCTAGATTTGTGTGCTGGTGGCGGTGTTTGTGCTGGTGGCGGTGTTTGTGATGGTGGCGGTGTTTGTACTGGTGGCGATGTTTATGCTGGTGGTGGTGTTTGTGCTGGTGGTGTTTGTGCTGGTGGTGTTTGTGTTGGCGGCGGTGTTTATGATGGTGGTGGTGTTTGTGCTGGTGGTGTTTGTGTTGGCGGCGGTGTTTGTGATGGTGGTGGTGTTTGTGCTGGTGGCGGTGTTTGTGCTGGTGGTGGTGTTTATGCTGGTGGTGTTTGTGCTGGTTGTGTTTCTGCTGGTGGTGGTGTTTGTGCTGGTGGTGTTTGTGCTGGTGGCGGTGTTTGTGATGGTGGCGGTGTTTGTGCTGGTTGCAGTGTTTGTGATGGTGGCGGTGTTTGGTGGTGGCGGTGTTTATGCTGGTGGTGGTGTTTGTGCTGGTGGTGTTTGTGCTGGTGGTGTTTGTGCTAGTGGCGGTGTTTGTGATGGTGGCGGTGTTTGTGCTGGTGGCGGTGTTTGTGCTGTTGGTGGTGTTTGTGCTGGTGGCGGTGTTTGTGATGGTGCCGGTGTTTGTGCTGGTGGTGGTGTTTGTGCTGGTGGTGGTGTTTGTGCTGGGGGTGGTGTTTGTGCTGCTGGTGGTGTTTGTGCTGGTGGTGTTTGTGCTGGTGGTGTTTGTGCTGGTGGTGTTTGTCCTGGTGACGGTGTTTGTGCTGGTGGTGCTTGTGCTGGTGGTGGTGTTTGTGCTGGTGGTGGTGTTTGTGCTGGTGGTGGTGTTTGTGCTGGTGGCGGTGTTTGTGCTGGTGGCGGTGTTTGTGATGGTGGTGCTTGTGCTGGTAGCGGTGTTTGTGCTGGTGGTGTTTGTGCTGGTGGTCGTGTTTGTGTTGGTGTTTGTGCTGGTGGTGTTTGTGCTGGTGGCGGTGTTTGTGCTGGTGGTGGTGTTTGTGCTGGTGGTGGTTTTTGTGCTGGTGGCGGTGTTTGTGCTGGTGGCGATGCTTGTGCTGGTTGCAGTGTTTGTGATGGTGGCGGTGTTTGTGCTGGTGGTATTTTTGTTGGTGGCGGTGTTTGTGATTGTGGCGGTGTTTGTGCTGGTGGCGGTGTTTGTGCTGTGGTGGTGTTTGTGCTGGTGGTGGTGTTTGTGCTGGTGGTGTTTGTACTGGTGGTGTTTGTGCTGGTGGCGGTGTTTGTGATGGTGGCGGTGTTTGTGCTGTTGGTGGTGTTTGTGCTGGTGGTGTTTCTGCTGGTGGTGGTGTTTGTGCTGGTGGTGTTTGTGCTGGTGGTGGTGTTTGTGCTGGTGGTGGTGTTTGTGCTGGTAGTGGTGTTTGTGCTGGTGGCGGTGTTTGTGCTGGTGGCGGTGTTTGTGATGGTGGCGGTGAGTGTGCTGTTGGTGGTGTTTGTGCTGGTGGTGTTTGTGCTGGTGGTGGTGTTTGTGCTGGTGGTGTTTGTGCTGGTGGTGGTGTTTGTGCTGGTGGTGGTGTTTGTGCTGGTAGTGGTGTTTGTGCTGGTGGCGGTGTTTGTGATGGTGGCGGTGTGTGTGCTGGTGGCGGTGTTTGTGCTGGAGGTGGTGTTTGTGCTGGTGGTGTTTGTGCTGGTGTTTGTGCTGGTGTTTGTGCTGCTGTTTGTGCTGGTGGTGGTGTTTGTGCTGGTAGTGGTGTTTGTGATGGTGGCGGTGTTTGTGCTGGTGGCGGTGTTTGTGCTGGTGGCGGTGTTTGTGCTGGTGGCGATGTTTGTGCTGGTGGCGGTGTTTTGCTGGTGGGGTGTTTGTGCTGGTGGTTGTGTTTGTTCTAGTAGCGGTGTTTGTGCTGGTGGTGTTTGTGCTGATGGTGGTGTTTGTTCTGGTTGTGGTGTTTGTGTTGGTGGTACTCTTTGTGCTGGTGGTGGTGTTTGTGCTGGTTGTGGTGTTTGTGCTGGTGGTGGTGTTTGTGCTGGTTGTGGTGTTTGTGCTGGTGGTGGTGTTTGTGCTGGTGGTGGTGTTTGTGCTGGTTGTGGTGTTTGTGCTGGTGGTGGTGTTTGTGCTGGTTGTGGTGTTTGTGCTGGTTGTGGTGTTTGTGCTGGTGGTGGTGTTTGTGCTGGTTGTGGTGTTTGTGCTGGTTGTGGTGTTTGTGCTGGTGATGGTGTTTGTGCTGGTTTTGGTGTTTGTGCTGGTGGTGGTGTTTGTACTGGTTGTGGTGTTTGTGCTGGTGGTAGTGTTTGTGCTGGTGGTGGTGTTTGTGCTGGTGGTAGTGTTTGTGCTGGTGGCGGTGTTTGTGCTGGTGGTGGTGTTTGTGCTGATGGTGTTTGTGCTGGTGGTGGTGTTTGTACTGGTTGTGGTGTTTGTGCTGGTGGTGGTGTTTGTGCTGATGGTGTTTGTGCTGGTGGTGGTGTTTGTACTGGTTGTGGTGTTTGTGCTGGTGGTGGTGTTTGTGCTGGTGGTGGTGTTTGTGCTGGTGGTGGTGTTTGTGCTGGTGGTGGTGTTTGTGCTGGTGGTGGTGTTTGTGCTGGTGGTGGTGTTTGTGCTGGTGGTGGTGTTTGTGCTGGTTGTGGTGTTTGTGCTGGTGGTGGTGTTTGTGCTGGTTGTGGTGTTTGTGCTGGTTGTGGTGTTTGTGCTGGTGGTAGTGTTTGTGCTGGTGGTGGTGTTTGTGCTGGTTGTGGTGTTTGTGCTGGTGGTGGTGTTTGTGCTGGTTGTGGTGTTTGTGCTGGTGGTGGTGTTTGTGCTGGTGGTAGTGTTTGTGCTGGTGGTGGTGTTTGTGTTGGTGGTGGTGTTTGTGCTGGTGGTGGTGTTTGTGCTGGTGGTGGTGTTTGTGTTGGTGGTGGTGTTTGTGCTGGTGGCGGTGTTTGTGCTGGTGGTGGTGTTTGTGCTGGTGGTGGTGTTTGTGCTAACACTTTTTTGTCTTCCTCTCTGTGTCCCGTCCCTGTCCCCCTCATCTATATATTCTGGCTCCCTCACTCTTTTGGTTTAGTGTGGCTCTGTAAATGGTCCAGGTCGGACGGAAAAGTCGTGCGGATTATTTGTGTACAGTGCCATATATTCATGATAATTTTTCCAAAAGAAGAGTGTTATATGTGAGTGACGTTGTGTGTGACTCCTGTAACTGAGAGAAGATCAGTGGAGAGCAAAGTCAAAGCAGATATTCCATGTTCTCGTGGATGACACACAAAGTTTGCCCTCACACGGGGGTGAGCGTCCGCCATACTGCCGGTCAAGCAAATACTGATGATACTCTCGTGACTTCTCAAGAGTCGCCACACAAGAGTGTTTAGTTGATGGAATCTGAGGTGCCAGAGACCTGCTGTGCTGTGGGTGGATCCAAGAGAAGGTTGCTGTGGGGAGTGCGGTGCCGTTGACACAGTCGTCGTCACTAGACTTGTTAATGGCTCACAAAGGTTCAGTTAAAGTCAGTAGGAAACACTTATCAGCACGATCAGGAGTTGAGAGAGAATTGTACTTCTCTTTTCCTCAGACTCTTATTTCTCTCACTAGCATTATGGTGAAGTGACGCTCATGACGCTGCTGGTGGACCTGCTGTCTTAAGTCAATGTTGCCACCATGTTATTTGGTAAAGTTAGTGTTTGTGGCGGCCTTATATACCGATGGAAGGTGTTCAGTCACTTAGTCTTGAATGAGAGTGATCAGTCTGGCCACTCTCATTCAAAACTGGGGCACTGAACACGTTCTATCATAGCCAGAGCATAAGAATGGAGGAACATTACAGCAGGGCTACTGGCCCATACAAGGCAGGTCCTTCTCCAAACCAACCATTCCCACCCACCCAATAGGGTGACACTGAATACCTCCCATCAACCCTAAGGGACTAAACACCTCGAAAATTACCTCTACACTATTACTACATTATTAAACCTCCTCTGTCTTGGACCGAAGAAGCCTGATGTGCAGGCGGAACCTTTCGTCAATGAAGATACCCAAGTGTTACACATGTATCGTTTTCATCAACTTGTGTGTATTGTATATCATCAATAATGTGAGATACCAAGGCCAGTCAAGCATAAAGTATACTTGGACCCGCCCATGGATGTCTCTCTCAGGTTGACAATAGTCTGATTAATTAATGGGGTTTAAAGTCTGTAAACTACATGAGGGTCTTTAAGACTGTGTCCCATGTTCAACACCAGTCAAGAATACTTATAGCACTCTGCACTATTCCAGTCGCCTGCATTGAGGTACAGTGGGTTGGGGTTATGCAATACGGGGATACCTTCCTCTGATCACTAAGGTACAGTGGGCTGGGGTTATGCAATACGGGGATACCTTCCTCTGATCACTAAGGTACAGTGGGCTGGGGTTATGCAATACGGGGATACCTTCCTCTGATCACTAAGGTACAGTGGGCTGGGGTTATGTAATACGGGGATACCTTCCTCTGATCACTAAGGTACAGTGGGCTGGGGTTATGTAATACGGGGATACCTTTAACAGATAACGCAGCGACTAACATACAAACAGTTAGTTTTCTAAGTAATCGTCAACATGGACGTGAGGCAGCAATTACCTCCCCTTCACCTAATTATCGTACTACCTTCACATAACAAGCAATTAGCTCACTCATTTGATCGTGGCGATAATGGCACCAATCAGTGAAGGTCACCCCCCTCCCCTCTCAGTCACTTTTTATTGGTTGCTGGACTCGGGCAAGGGGCGTAGAGGAACCCCATCCCCTTGATTCTTGGTTTATAGCGACTAAGGGGGGCCCATCCCTTGATTCTTGGTTTATATGAACGCAGGGGGCCCCATCCCTTTAGATTCAGGGGGAATGGTGCCCCCTGCGTCTCTATAAACCAAGAATTCTTGGTTTATAGAGACGTAGGGGGCACCATCCCCCCTGACTCTTGGTTTACACGAACACAGAGGGCACCATCCCCCCTGACTCTTGGTTTACACGAACACAGAGGGCACCATCCCCCCTGACTCTTGGTTTACACGTACACAGGGGGCACCATCCCCCCTGACTCTTGGTTTACACGAACACAGAGGGCACCATCCCCCCTGACTCTTGGTTTACACGTGCACAGGGGGCACCATTCATCCTGACTCTTGGTTTACACGTGCACAGGGGGCACCATTCCCCCTGACTCTTGGTTTACACGTGCACAGGGGGCACCATCCCCCCTGACTCTTGGTTTACACGTGCACAGGGGGCACCATTCCCACTGACTCTTGGTTTACACGTACACAGGGGGCACCATCCCCCCGGACTCTTGGTTTACACGTACACAGGGGGCACCATTCCCCATGACTCTTGGTTTACACGTACACAGGGGGCATCATCCCCCGGACTCTTGGTTTACACGTACACAGGGGGCACCATCCCCTTGACTCTTGGTTTACACGTACACAGGGGGCACCATCCCCCCTGACTCTTGGTTTACACATACACAGGGGGGCACCATCCCCCCTGACTCTTGGTTTACACGTACGCAAGGGGGCACCATCCCCCCTGACTCTTGGTTTACACGTACACAGGGGGCACCATCCCCCCTGACTCTTGGTTTACACGTACACAGGAGGCACCATTCCCCCTGACTCTTGGATTACACGTACACAGGGGGCACCATCCCCCCTGACTCTTGGTTTACACGTACACAGGGGGCACCATCTCCCTCACTCTTGGTTTACACGTACACAGGGGGCACCATCCCCCCCGACTCTTGGTTTACACGTACACAGGGGGCACCATCCCCCCTGACTCTTGGTTTACACGTACACAGGGGGCACCATCCCCCCTGACTCTTGATTTACACGTACACACGGGGCACCATCCAGCCTGACTCTTGGTTTACACGTACACAGGGGGCACCATCCCCCCTGACTCTTGGTTCACACGTACACAGGGGGCACTATTCCCCCTGACTCTTGGTTTACACGTACACAGGGGGAACCATCCCCCCTGACTCTTGGTTCACACGTACACAGGGGGCACTATTCCCCCTGACTCTTGGTTTACACGTACACAGGGGGCACAATCCCCCCTGACTCTTGGTTTACACGTACACAGGGGGCACCATCCCCCCGACTCTTGGTTTACACGTACACAGGGGGCACCATCCCCTGACTCTTGGTTTACACGTACACAGGGGGCACCATCCCCCCTGACTCTTGGTTTACACGTACACAGGAAGCACCATCCCCCCCGACTCTTGGTTTACACGTACACAGGGGGCACTATCCCCCCTGACTCTTGGTTTACACGTACACAGGGGGCACCATCCCCCCCGACTCTTGGTTTACACGTACAAAGGGGGCACCATCCCCACTGACTCTTGGTTTACACGTACACAGGGGGCACCATCCCCCCCGACTCTTGGTTTACACGTACACAGGGGGCACCATCCCCCCTGACTCTTGGTTTACACGTACACAGGGGGCACCATCCCCCCGACTCTTGGTTTACACGTACACAGGGGGCACCATCGCCCCTGACTCTTGGTTTACACGTACACAGGGGGCACCATCCCCCCGACTCTTGGTTTACACGTACACAGGGGGCACCATCCCCCCGACTCTTGGTTTACACGTACACAGGGGGCACCATCCCCCCGACTCTTGGTTTACACGTACACAGGGGGCACCATCCCCCCGACTCTTGGTTTACACGTACACAGGGGGCACCATCCCCCTCGATTTTTGGTTTACACGTACTCAGGGGGCACCATCCCCCCTGACTCTTGGTTTACACGTACACAGGGGGCACCATCCCCCCTGACTCTTGGTTTACACGTACACAGGGGGCACCATCCCCCATGACTCTTGGTTTTCAGGTACACAGGGGGCACCATCCCCCCTGACTCTTGGTTTACACGTACACAGGGGGCACCATCCCCCCTGACTCTTGGTTTACACGTACACAGGGGGCACCATCCCCCCTGACTCTTGGTTTACACGTAAACAGGGGGCACCATCCCCCTGATTCTTGGTTTACACGTACACAGGGGGCACCATCCCCCCTGACTCTTGGTTTACACGTACACAGGGGGCACCATCCCCCCTGACTCTTGGTTTACACGTACACAGGGGGCACCATTCCCCCTGACTCTTGGTTTACACGTACTCAGGGGGCACCATCCCCCCTGACTCTTGATTTACACGTACACAGGGGGCACCATCCTCCCAGACTCTTGGTTTACACGTACACAGGGGGCACCATCCCCCTGACTCTTCGTTTACACGTACACAGGGGGCACCATCCCCCCTGACTCTTGGTTTACACGTACACAGGGGGCACCATCCCCCTGACTCTTGGTTTACACGTACACAGGGGGCACCATCCCCCCTGACTCTTGGTTTACACGTACACAGGGGGGACCATCCCCCCTGACTCTTGGTTTACACGTTCACAGGGGGCACCATCCCCCCTGACTCTTGGTTTACACGTACACAGGGGGCACCATCCCCCCTGACTCTTGGTTTACACGTACACAGGGGGCACCATACCCCCTGACTCTTGGTTTACACGTACACAGGGGGCACCATACCCCCTGACTCTTGGTTTACACGTACACAGGGGGCATCATCCCCCCTGACTCTTGGTTTACACGTACACAGGGGGCACCATCCCCCCTGACTCTTGGTTTACACGTACACAGGGGGCACCATCCCCCCTGACTCTTGGTTTACACGTACACAGGGGGCACCATACCCCCTGACTCTTGGTTTACACGTACACAGGGGGCACCATCCCCCCTGACTCTTGGTTTACACGTACACAGGGGGCACCATCCCCCCTGACTCTTGGTTTACACGTACACAGGGGGCACCATCCCCCCTGACTCTTGGTTTACACGTACACAGGGGGCACCATCCCCCCTGACTCTTGGTTTACACGTTCACAGGGGGCACCATCCCCCCTGACTCTTGGTTTACACGTACACAGGGGGCACCATCCCCCCTGACTCTTGGTTTACACGTACACAGGGGGCACCATCCCCCCTGACTCTGGCTTTATAATAATAGAGAAAAGTTGCTGTTTCTTTTTTTTTCTTAGAATTTTTTATAATCAGACGAGAAAAATCCGCTTGTTAAAACCATTAATGTTATGAAATAAGAAAACCGCGTCTAAACACTTTCTAATGTTAGACTGTGTTTGTCCATGTTAGACACTGTGTTTGTCCATGTTAGACACTGTGTTTGTCCATGTTAGACACTGTGTTTGTCCATGTTAGACACTGTGATTGTCCATGTTAGACACTGTGTTTGTCTATGTTAAACACTGTGTTTGTCCATGTTAGACACTGTGTTTGTCCATGTTAGACACTGTGTTTGTCCATGTTAGATTCTGTGTTTGTCCATGTTAGACACTGTGTTTGGCCATGTTAGACACTGTGTCCATGTTAGACACTGTGTTTGTCCATGTTAGACACTGTGTTTGTTCATGTTAGGCACTGTGTTTCTCCATGTTAGACTCTGTGTTTGTCCATGTTAGACACTGTGTTTGTCCATGTTAGACTCTGTGCTTGTCCATGTTAGACACTGTGTTTGTCCATGTTAGACACTGTGTTATTCCATGTTAGACTCTGTGTTTGTCCATGTTAGACACTTTGTTTGTCCATGTTAGACCCTGTGTTTGTCCATGTTAGACACTGTGTTTGTCCATGTTAGACACTGTGTTTGTCCATGTTAGACACTGTGTTTGTCCATGTTAGACACTGTGTTTGTCCATGTTAGACTCTGTTTGTCCATGTTAGACACTGTGTTTGTCCATGTTAGACACTGTGTTTGTCCATGTTAGACACTGTTTTTGTCCATGTTAGACACTCTGTTTGTCCATGTTAGACACTGTGTTTGTCCATGTTAGACTCTGTGTTTGTCTATGTTAGACACTGTGTTTGTCCATGTTAGACACTGTGTTTGTCCATTTTAGACACTGTATTTGTCCATGTTAGACTCTGTCTTTGTCCATGTTAGACACTGTGTTTGTCCATGTTAGACTCTGTGTTTGTCCATGTTAGACACTGTGTTTGTCCATGTTAGACACTGTGTTTGTCCATGTTAGACACTGTGTTTGTCCATGTTAGACACTGTGTTTGTCCATGTTAGACACTGTGTTTGTCCATGTTAGACACTGTGTTTGTCCATGTTAGACTCAGTGTTTGTCCATGTTAGACACTGTGTTTGTCCATGTTAGACTCTGTGTTTGTCCATGTTAGACACTGTGTTTGTCCATGTTAGACACTGTGTTTGTCCATGTTAGACACTGTGTTTGTCCATGTTAGACACTGTGTTTTTCCATGTTAGACTCTGTGTTTGTCCATGTTAGACAGTCTGTTTGTCCATGTTAGACTCTGTGTTTGTCCATGTTATTCACTGTGTTTGTTAATGTTAGACACTGTGTTTGTCCATTTTAGACACTGTTTGTCCATGTTACACACTGTGTTTGTCCATGTTAGACACTATGTTTGTCCATGTTAGACTCTGTGTTTATACATGTTAGACATTGTGTTTGTCCATGTTAGACACTGTGTTTGTTCATGTTAGACAATGTGTTTGTCCATGTTAGATACTGTGTTTGTCCATGTTAGACACTGTGTTTGTCCATGTTAGACTCTGTGTTTGTCCATGTTAGACACTGTGTTTGTCCATGTTAGACACTGTGTTTGTCCATGTTAGACACTGTGTTTGTCCATGTTAGACTCAGTGTGTTTGTCCATTTTAGACACTGTATTTGTCCATGTTAGACTCTGTGTTTGTCCATGTTAGACACTGTGTTTGTCCATGTTAGACACTGTGTTTGTCCATGTTAGACACTGCGTTTGTCCATGTTAGACACTGTGTTTGTCCATGTTAGACACTGTGTTTGTCCATGTTAGACTCTGTGTTTGTCCATGTTAGACACTGTGTTTGTCCATGTTAGACACTGTCTTTGTCCATGTTAAACACTGTGTTTGTCCATGTTAGACACTGTGTTTGTCCATGTTAGACACTGTGTTTGTCCATGTTAGACACTGTGTTTGTCCATGTTAGACTCTGTGTTTTTCCATGTTAGACACTGTGTTTGTCCATGTTAGACACTGTGTTTGTCCATGTTAGACACTGTGTTTGTCCATGTTAGACTCAGTGTGTTTGTCCATGTTAGACACTGTGTTTGTCCATGTTAGACACTGTGTTTGTCCACGTTAGGCACTGTGTTTGTCCATGTTAGACATTGTGTTTGTCAAGGTTAGACACTGTGTTTGTCCGTGTTAGACACTGTGTTTGTCCATGTTAGACACTGTGTTTGTCCATGTTAGACACTGTGTTTGTCCATGTTAGACACTTTGTTTGTCAAGGTTAGACACTGTGTTTGTCCATGTTAGACACTGTGTTTGTCCATGTTAGACACTGTGTTTGTCCAAGTTAGACACTATGTTTGTCCATGTTAGACACTGTGTTTGTCCATTTTAGACACTGCATTTGTCCGTGTTAGACACTCTGTTTGTCCATGTTAGACACTGTGTTTGTCCATGTTAGACACAGTGTTTGTCCATGTTAGACTCAGTGTGTTTGTCCATGTTAGACACTGTATTTGTCCATGTTAGACACTGTGTTTGTCCATGTTAGACACTGTGTTTGTCCATGTTAGACAGTGCGTTTGCCCATGTTAGACACTGCGTTTGTCCATGTTAGACTCAGTGTGTTTGTCCATGTTAGACTCAGTGTGTTTGTCCATGTTAGACACTGTGTTTGTCCATGTTAGACACTGCGTTTGTCCATGTTAGACACTGTGTTTGTCCATGTTAGACACTGTGTTTGTCCATGTTAGACACTGCGTTTGTCCATGTCAGACACTGCGTTTGTCCATGTTAGACTCAGTGTGTTTGTCCATGTTAGACTCACTGTGTTTGTCCATGTTAGACTCAGTGTGTTTGTCAATGTTAAACACTGTGTTTGTCCATGTTAGACACAGTGTTTGCCCATGTTAGACACAGTGTTTGTCCATGTTAGTCACTGTGTTTGTCAATGTTAGAAACAGTGTTTGTCCATGTTAGACACAGTGTTTGTCCATGTTAGACACTGTGTTTGTCCATGTTAGACTCAGTGTGTTTGTCCATGTTAGACTCAGTGTGTTTGTCCATGTTAGACACTGTGTGTTTGTCCATGTTAGACACTGTGTTTGTCCATGTTAGACACAGTGTTTGCCCATGTTAGACACAGTGTTTGTCCATGTTAGCCTCTGTGTTTGTCAATGTTAGACACAGTGTTTTTCCATGTTAGACACAGTGTTTGTCCATGTTAGACACTGTGTGTTTGTCCATGTTTGACACTGTGTTTGTCCATGTTAGACACAGTGTTTGTCCATGTTAGCCACTGTGTTTGTCAATGTTAGACACAGTGTTTGTCCATGTTAGACACAGTGTTTGTCCATGTTAGACACTGTGTTTGTCCATGTTAGACTCAGTGTGTTTGTCCATGTTAGACACTCTGTGTTTGTCCATGTTAGACTCAGTGTGTTTGTCCATGTTAGACACTCTGTGTTTGTCCATGTTAGACACTCTGTGTTTGTCCATGTTAGACACTCTGTGTTTGTCCATGTTAGACTCAGTTTGTTTGTCCATGTTAGACTGAGTGTGTTTGTCCATGTTAGACACAGTGCGTTTGTCCATGTTAGACTCAGTGTGTTTGTCCATGTTAGACTCAGTGTGTTTGTCAGTATTAGACACTGTGTTTGTCCATGTTAGACACAGTGTTTGTCCATGCTAGATACTGTGTTTGTCCATGTTAAACACTGTGTTTGTCCATGTTAAACTTAGTGTGTTTGTCCATGTTAGACTCAGTGTGTTTGTCCATGTTAGACACTGTGTTTGTCCATGTTAGACTCAGTGTGTTTGTCCATGTTAGACTCAGTGTGTTTGTCCATGTTAGACTCAGTGTGTTTGTCCATGTTAGACACAGTGTTTGTCCATGTTAGACACAGTGTGTTTGTCCATGTTAGATTGAGTGTGTTTGTCCATGTTAGACACAGTGTGTTTGTCCATGTTAGACTCAGGGTGTTTGTCCATGTTAGACACAGTGTGTTTGTCCATGTTAGACGCAGTGTGTTTGTCCATGTTAGACTCAGTGTGTTTGTCCATGTTAGACACAGTGTGTTTGTCCATGTTAGACACAGTGTGTTTGTCCATGTTAGACACAGTGTGTTTGTCCATGTTAGACACAGTGTGTTTGTCCATGTTAGACTGAGTGTGTTTGTCCATGTTAGACTGAGTGTGTTTGTCCATGTTAGACTGAGTGTGTTTGTCCATGTTAGACACTGTGTGTTTGTCCATGTTAGACTCAGTGTGTTTGTCCATGTTAGACACTGTGTGTTTGTCCATGTTAGACTGAGTGTGTTTGTCCATGTTAGACACAGTGTGTTTGTCCATGTTAGACTGAGTGTGTTTGTCCATGTTAGACACTGTGTGTTTGTCCATGTTAGACACAGTGTGATTGTCCATGTTAGACACTGTGTGTTTGTCCATGTTAGACTCAGTGTGTTTGTCCATGTTAGACACTGTGTGTTTGTCCATGTTAGACTCAGTGTGTTTGTCCATGTTAGACACTGTGTGTTTGTCCATGTTAGACTCAGTGTGTTTGTCCATGTTAGACTCAGTGTGTTTGTTCATGTTAGACTGAGTGTGTTTGTCCATGTTAGACTCAGTGTGTTTGTCCATGTTAGACTGAGTGTGTTTGTCCATGTTAGACACTGTGTGTTTGTCCATGTTAGACTCAGTGTGTTTGTCCATGTTAGACTGAGTGTGTTTGTCCATGTTAGACACTGTGTGTTTGTCCATGTTAGACTGAGTGTGTTTGTCCATGTTAGACACTGTGTGTTTGTCCATGTTAGACTGAGTGTGTTTGTCCATGTTAGACACTGTGTGTTTGTCCATGTTAGACACTGTGTGTTTGTCCATGTTAGACACAGTGTGTTTGTCCATGTTAGACACTGTGTGTTTGTCCACGTTAGACACTGTGTGTTTGTCCATGTTAGACTCAGTGTGTTTGTCCATGTTAGACTCAGTGTGTTTGTCCATGTTAGACTGAGTGTGTTTGTCCATGTTAGACTCAGTGTGTTTGTCCATGTTAGACTGAGTGTGTTTGTCCATGTTAGACTGAGTGTGTTTGTCCATGTTAGACTCAGTGTGTTTGTCCATGTTAGACACAGTGTGTTTGTCTATGTTAGACACAGTGTGTTTGTCCATGTTAGACTGAGTGTGTTTGTCCATGTTAGACACAGTGTGTTTGTCCATGTTAGACACAGTGTGTTTGTCCATGTTAGACACTGTGTGTTTGTCCATGTTAGACTGAGTGTGTTTGTCCATGTTAGGCTCAGTGTGTTTGTCCATGTTAGACTGAGTGTGTTTGTCCATGTTAGACACAGTGTGTTTGTCCATGTTAGACTGAGTGTGTTTGTCCATGTTAGACTCAGTGTGTTTGTCCATGTTAGACACTGTGTGTTTGTCCATGTTAGACACTGTGTGTTTGTCCATGTTAGACACAGTGTGTTTGTCCATGTTAGACACAGTGTGTTTGTCCATGTTAGACACAGTGTGTTTGTCCATGTTAGACACAGTGTGTTTGTCCATGTTAGACACTGTGTGTTTGTCCATGTTAGACTCAGTGTGTTTGTCCGTGTTAGACACTGTGTGTTTGTCCATGTTAGACTCAGTGTGTTTGTCCATGTTAGACACTGTGTGTTTGTCCATGTTAGACACTGTGTGTTTGTCCATGTTAGACACTGTGTGTTTGTCCATGTTAGACACAGTGTGTTTGTCCATGTTAGACACAGTGTGTTTGTCCATGTTAGATAGTGTGTTTGTCCATATTAGACACTGTGTGTCCATGTTAGACACAGTGTGTCCCTTGCAACATGTGTCCCCACGTGTCTAGACCTAATACAATGTGTCTTACTGAAGACTGGTCATACATCACCTCGGAGACTTTAGTAGTGTCAGCCTCACCTGGGAGATTTCAGTAGTGTCAGCCTGAGCTGGGAGACTTCAGTAGTGTCAGCCTCACCTGGGAGATTTCAGTAGTGTCAGCCTGAGCTGGGAGACTTTAGTAGTGTCAGCCTCACCTGGGAGATTTCAGTAGTGTCAGCCTGAGCTGGGAGACTTCAGTAGTGTCAGCCTCACCTGGGAGATTTCAGTAGTGTCAGCCTGAGCTGGGAGACTTCAGTAGTGTCAGCCTGAGCTGGGAGACTTCAGTAGTGTCAGCCTCACCTGGGAGACTTCAGTAGTGTCAGCCTCACCTGGGAGATTTCAGTAGTGTCAGCCTGAGCTGGGAGACTTCAGTAGTGTCAGCCTGAGCTGGGAGACTTCAGTAGTGTCAGCCTCACCTGGGAGACTTCAGTAGTGTCAGCCTGAGCTGGGAGACTTCAGTAGTGTCAGCCTCACCTGGAAGACTTCAGTAGTGTCAGCCTGAGATGGGAGACTTCAGTAGTGTCAGCCTCACCTGGGAGATTTCAGTAGTGTCAGCCTGAGCTGGGAGACTTCAGAAGTGTCAGCCTCACCTGGGAGATTTCAGTAGTGTGAGCCTCACCTGGGAGACTTCAGTAGTGTCAACCTGAGCTGGGAGACTTCAGTAGTGTCAGCCTCACCTGGAAGACTTCAGTAGTGTCAGCCTGAGATGGGAGACTTCAGTAGTGTCAGCCTCACCTGGAAGACTTCAGTAGTGTCAGCATGAGATGGGAGACTTCAGTAGTGTCAGTAGTGTCAATATAACAATAAGATATCGTGAAGTACTCCAGTAAATGTGGATCCCTTCACAGGTTACCTTCCAGCAGAGAACTGGGGTTACTGTGACCTGGGAACTATCATCTCTCAGTACAGCCTCTCCCATACACCAGAGAAGTCAATCTCACTTTAATACACTTCGTATACCACACTGAGAACATTACACTGTATGCTACGTTACATACACTGTATCAGAGGTAACCACACACACACACACACACACACACACACACACACACACACACACACACACACACACACACACACACACACACACACACACACACACACACACACACACACACAAAGGTGCAAGGAGGCGAAAACCAAGTGTGCTAGGGAATGGAAGAAATATAGAAGGCAAAGGACCCAGGAGAATAGGGAGAGCAGTCGTAGAACCAGAAATGAATATGCACAGATAAGAAGGGAGGCCCAACGACAATACCAAAACGACATAGCAGCAAAAGCCAAATCTGACCCAAAGCTGTTATACAGCCACATCAGGAGGAAAACAACAGTCAAGGACCAGGTAATCAGGCTAAGGAAGGAAGGAAGAGAGACAACAAGAAACGACCGTGAAGTATGTGAGGAACTCAACAAGAGATTCAAAGAAGTGTTCACAGAGGAGACAGAAGGGACTCCAGAAAGACGGAGAGGTGGGGCACACCACCAAGTGCTGGACACAGTGCACACAACAGAGGAAGAAGTGAAGAGGCTTCTGAGTGAGCTAGATACCTCAAAGGCAATGGGGCCGGATAACATCTCTCCATGGGTCCTGAGAGAAGGAGTTGAGGCGCTATGTGTACCCCTAACAACAATATTCAATACATCTATCGAAACAGGGAGATTGCCTGAGGCATGGAAGACAGCAAACGTGGTCCCAATCTTCAAAAAGGAGACAGACATGAAGCACTAAACTACAGACCAGTGTCACTGACATGTATAGTATGCAAAGTCATGGAGAAAATTATCAGGAGAAGAGTGGTGGAACACCTAGAAAGGAATGATCTCATCAACAGCAGTCAACATGGTTTCAGGGACGGGAAATCCTGTGTCACAAACCTACTGGAGTTCTATGACATGGTGACAGCAGTAAGACAAGAGAGAGAGGGGTGGGTAGATTGCATTTTTTGAACTGTACGAAGGTGTTTGACACAGTTCCACACAAGAGATTAGTGCAAAAACTGGAGGACCAAGCAGGGATAACAGGGAAGGCACTACATTGGATCACTGAATACTTGTCAGGAAGACAGCAGCGAGTCATGGTAAGTGGTGAAGTGTCAGAGTGGGCACCTGTGACCAGCGGGGTCCCACAGGGGCCAGTCCTAGGACCAGTGCTGTTTCTGGTATTTGTGAACGACATGACGAAAGGAATAGACTCCGAAGTGTCCCTGTTTGCAGATGACGTGAAGTTGATGAGAAGAATTCATTCGGTAGAAGACCAGGCAGAACTACAAAGGGATCTGGACAGGCTGCAGACCTTGTCCAGCAATTGGCTCCTGGAGTTCAACCCCACCAAGTGCAAAGTCATGAAGATTAGGGAAGGGCAAAGAAGACCGCAGACGGAGTACAGTCTAGGGGGCCAGAGACTACAAACCTCACTCAAGGAAAAATATCTTGGGGTGAGTATAACGCCAGGCACATCTCCTGAAGCGCACATCAACCAAATAACTGCTGCAGCATATGGGCGCCTAGCAAACCTCAGAACAGCAATCCGACATCTTAATAAGGAATCGTTCAGGACCCTGTACACCGTGTACGTTAGGCCCATATTGGAGTATGCGGCACCAGTTTGGAACCCACACCTAGCCAAGCACGTAAAGAAACTAGAGAAAGTGAAAAGGTTTGCAACAAGACTAGTCCCAGAGCTAAGAGGTATGTCCTATGAGAAGAGGTTAAGGGAAATCAACCTGACGACACTGGAGGACAGGAGAGATAGGGGGGACATGATAACGACATACAAAATACTGAGAGGAATTGACAAGGTGGACAAAGACAGGATGTTCCAGAGACTGGACACAGCAACAAGGGGACACAGTTGGAAGTTGGAGACACAGATGAATCACAGGGATGTTAGGAAGTATTTCTTCAGCCAGAGTAGTCAGGAAGTGGAATAGTTTGGGAAGCGATGTAGTGGAGGCGGGATCCATACATAGCTTTAAGCAGAGGTATGATAAAGCTCACGGTTCAGGGAGAGTGACCTAGTAGCGACCAGTGAAGAGGCGGGGCCAGGAGCTTGGACTCGACCCCTGCAACCTCAACTAGGTGAGTACACACACACACACACACACACACACACACACACACACACACACACACACACACACACACACGCACACACACACACACACACACACACACACACACACACACACGCACACACGCACACACACACACACGCACACACGCACACACACACACACAAACACGCACACACGCACACACACACACGCACACACACACACACACACACACACACACACACACACACACACACACACACACACACCAACATGTTAAGGACACTACCAGAGTGAGAGGGGAGGATGAACCAGAAAGATTGGACCTTGTGTTCACCCTGGGCAGCTCAGACATTGAGGACATCAAGTATGAGAGTCCCCTAGGAGCTAGCGACCACGTGGTTCTGTGCTTTGAATACATAGTAGAGCTGCAAGTGGAGAGAATAACAGGAGTAGAATGGGAAAAGCCTGACTATAAAAGAGGGGACTACATAGGGTTGAAGAACTTCCTGCGGGAGGTCCAGTGGGACAGAGAACTGGCAGGAAAGCCAGTAAATGAAATGATGGAATATGTAGCAACAAAATGCAAGGAGGCAGTGGAAAGGTTCATTCCCAAGGGCAACAGTAACAACGGGAAGACCAGAACGAGCCCCTGGTTTACCCGACGGTGTAAGGAGGCAAAAATAAAGTGCAATAGAGAATGGAAAAAGTACAGAAGGCAGAGAACACACGAAAATAGGGAGATCAGTCGCAGAGCCAGGAATGAGTACGCACAGGTAAGGAGGGAGGCCCAGCGACAGTATGAAAATGACATAGCATCGAGAATCAAGACTGACCCGAAACTGTTGTATAGCCACATCAGGAGGAAGACAACAGTCGAAGACCAGGTGATCAGATTAAGGACAGAAGGTGGAGAACTCACAAGAAATGATCAGGAGGTATGTGAGGAGCTGAACAGGAGATTTAAGGAAGTTTTTACAGTAGAGACAGGAAAGGCTGTGGGAAGACAGCACAGAAGGGAACATCAAGAGGGAATATACCAACAAGTGTTGGATGACATACGAACAACTGAGGAGGAGGTGAAGAAGCTCTTAAGTGACCTTGACACCTAAAAGGCGATGGGACCGGACAACATCTCCCCATGGGTCCTTAGAGAAGGAGCAGAGATGCTGTGTGTGCCTCTAACCACAATCTTCAACACATCCCTTGAAACTGGGCAACTACCTGAGAAATGGAAGACAGCTAATGTAGTCCCCATATTTAAGAAAGGAAACAGAAACGAGGCACTAAACTACAGACCTGTGTCTCTGACATGTATTGAGTGCAAAGTCATGGAGAAGATTATCAGGAGGAGAGTGGTCGAACACCTGGAAAGGAACAAGATTATAAATGAAAACCAGCATGGGTTCATGGAAGGCAAATCTTGTATCACAAACCTCCTGGAGTTTTATGACAAGGTAACAGAAGTAAGACACGAGAGAGAGGGGTGGGTAGATTGTGTTTTCCTAGACTGCAGGAAGGCCTTTGACACAGTTCCCCACAAGAGATTAGTGCAGAAGCTGGAGGATCAGGCACACGTAAAAGGAAGGGCACTGCAATGGATAAGGGAATACCTGACAGGGAGGCAGCAACGAGTCATGGTACGTGAAGAGGTATCACAGTGGGCGCCTGTTACGAGCGGGGTCCCACAGGGGTCAGTTCTAGGACCAGTGCTATTTTTGATATATGTGAAAGACATGATGGAAGGAATAGACTCTGAAGTGTCCCTGTTCGCAGATGACGTGAAGTTGATGAGAAGAATTAAATCGGACGAGGATGAGGCAGGACTGCAAAGAGACCTGGAGAGGCTGGACATGTGGTCCAGTAACTGGCTTCTCGAATTCAATCCAGCCAAATGCAAAGTCATGAAGATTGGGGAGGGGCAAAGAAGACCGCAGACAGAGTATAGGCTAGGTGGACAAAGACTACAGACCTCACTCAGGGAGAAGGACCTTGGGGTGACCATAACACCGAGCACATCACCGGAGGCACACATCAACCAAATAACCGCTGCAGCATACGGGTGCCTGGCAAACCTGAGAAAAGCGTTCCGATACCTTAATAAGGAATCGTTCAAGACACTGTACACTGTGTATGTTAGGCCCATACTGGAGTATGCAGCACCAGTCTGGAACCCACACCTGGTCAAGCACGTCAAGAAGTTAGAGAAAGTACAAAGGTTTCCAACAAGGCTAGTCCCAGAGCTCAAGGGAATGTCGTACGAGGAAAGGTTAAGGAAAATCGGACTGACGACACTGGAGGACAGAAGGGTCAGGAGAGACATGATAACGACATACAAGATACTGCGGGGAATAGACAAGGTGGACAGAGATAGGATGTTCCAGAGAGGGGACACAGGGACAAGGGGTCACAACTGGAAGCTGAAGACTCAGACGAGTCACAGGGACGTTAGGAAGTATTTCTTCAGTCATAGAGTTGTCAGCAAGTGGAATAGCCTAGCAAGTGAAGTAGTGGAGGCAGGAACCATACATAGTTTTAAGAAGAGGTATGACAAAGCTCAGGAAGCAGAGAGAGAGAGGATCCAGTAGCGATCAGTGAAGAGGCGGGGCCAGGAGCTGAGTCTCGACCCCTGCAACCACAATTAGGCGAGTACACACACACACACACATACACACACACACACACACACACACACACACACACACACACACACACACACACACACACACACACACACACACACACACACACACACACACACACACACACACACACACACACACACACACACACACACACACACACACACACACACACACACACACACACACACACACACACACACACACACACACACACACACACGCACACACACACACACACACACAAGCTTCACTACACCATAAAACTTGCATGACTGCCATTCTGATAACCCAGGCTATTGATTATTGCTTTACATCTCTACCTCATTCCTCCCTCATGTCTCTCCCTTATTCCTCCTTCATGTCTCTCCCTCATTCCTTCCTCATGTCTCTCCCTCATTCCTTCCTCATGTCTCTCTCTCATTCCTCCCTCATGTCTCTCTCTCATTCCTCCCTCATGTCTCTCCCTCATTCCTCCCTCATGTCTCTCTCTCATTCCTCACTCACACTTCTCCCTGAATACAGCTGGAACACCGTCGAGGACACTACAGTCTTGCTGATCAAGGATGGCTTGACTAACGCTGCTAGCTTTGCTCTACAAGACAGTACCATCGTCACTGTTCAGCAGTGCACTAGAAGACAGTGCCATGGTCACTGTTAAGCAGTGCACTGGAAAACAATACAATGGTCACTGTCCTACAGTGCACTAGAAGACAGCACCATGGTCACTGTCCTACAGTGCACTAGAAGACAGTAGCATGGTCACTGTCCTACAGTGCACTAGAAGACAGTAGCATGGTCACTGTCCTACAGTGCACTAGAAGACAGTAGCATGGTCACTGTCCTACAGTGCACTAGAAGACAGTAGCATGGTCACTGTCCTACAGTGCACTAGAAGACAGTAGCATGGTCACTGTCCAGCAGTGCACTAGAAGACAGTAGCATGGTCACTGTCCTACAGTGCACTAGAAGACAGTGCCATGGTCATTGTCCAGCAGTGCACTAGAAGACAGTACCATGGTCACTGTCCAGCAGTGCACTAGAAGACAGTACCATGGTCACTGTCCAGCAGTGCACTAGAAGACAGTACCATGGTCACTGTCCAGCAGTGCACTAGAAGACAGTACCATGGTCACTGTCCAGCAGTGCACTAGAAGACAGTACCATGGTCATTGTCCAGCAGTGCACTAGAAGACAGTACCATGGTCACTGTCCAGCAGTGCATTAGAAGACAGTACCATGGTCACTGTCCAGCAGTGCACTAGAAGACAGTGCCATGGTCACTGTCCAGCAGTGCACTAGAAGACAGTGCCATGGTCATTGTCCAGCATTGCACTAGAAGACAGTACTATGGTCACTGTCCACCAGTGCACTAGAAGACAGTGCCATGGTCATTGTCCAGCAGTGCACTAGAAGCCAGTACTATGGTCACTGTCCAGCAGTGCATTAGAAGACAGTACCATGGTCACTGTCCAGCAGTGCACTAGAAGACAGTACCTTGGTCACTGTCCAGGGATAACAGGGAAGGCACTGCAATGGATCAGGGAATACTTGTCAGGAAGACTGCAGCGAGTCATGGTACGTGGCGAGGTGTCAGAGTGGGCACCTGTGACCATCGAGGTCCCACAGGGGTCATTCCTAGGACCAGTGCTGTTTCTGGTATTTGTGAACGACATGACGGAAGGAATAGACTCTGAGGTGTCCCTGGTTGCAGATGACGTGAAGTTGATGAGAAGAATTCATTCGATCGAAGACCAGGCAGAACTACAAAGGGATCTGAACAGGCTGCAGATCTGGTCCAGGAATTGGCTCCTGGAGTTCAACCCCACCAAGTGCAAAGTCATGAAGATTGGGGAAGGGCAAAGAAGACCGCAGACGGAGTACACTCTAGGGAGCCAGAGACTACAAACCTCACTCAAAGAAAAAGATCTTGGGGTGAGTATAACACCAGGCACATCTCCTGAAGCGCACATCAACCAAATAACTGCTGCAGCATATGGGCGCCTAGCAAACCTCAGAACAGCATTCCGACATCTTAATAAGGAATCATTCAGGACCCTGTACACCGTGTACGTTAGGCCCATATTGGAGTATGCGACACCAGTTTGGAACCCACACCTAGCCAAGCACGTGAAGAAACTAGAGAAATTTGCAAAGGTTTGCAACAAGACTAGTCCCAGAGCTAAGAGGTATGTCCTACGAGGAGAGGTTAAAGGAAATCAGTCTGACGACACTGGAGGACAGGAGAGATAGGGGAGACATGATAATGACATACAAAATACTGAGAGGAATTGATAAGGTGGATAAAGACAGGATGTTCCAGAGATGTCACACAGCAACAAGGGGACACAGTTGGAAGTTGAAGACACAGATGAATCACAGGAATATTAGAAAGTATTTCTTCAGCCATAGAGTAGTCAGGAAGTGGAATAGTTTGGGAAGCGATGTAGTGGAGGCAGGATCCATACATAGTTTTAAGCAGAGGTATGATAAAGCTCACGGTTCAGGGAGAGTGACCTAGTAGCGACCAGTGATGAGGCGGGGCCAGGAACTTGGACTCGACCCCTGCAAACTCAAGTAGGTGAGTACAATTAGGTTAGAACACACACACACACACACACACACACACACACACACACACACACACACACAGATGAGTCAAGGGGATGTTAGGTAGTATTTCTTTAGTCACAGAGTTGTCAGACAGTGAAGTAGTCTGGAAAGTGACGTAGTGGAGGTAGGAACCATACATAGTTTCAAGACGAGGTATGATAAAGCTCATGGAGCAGGGTGAGAGTGACCTAGAAGAAATCAGTGCAGAGGCGGAGCCAGGAGCTATGAATTGACCCCTGAAACCACAAACAGGAGAGTACACACACACTGTAGAGAGCAATTGTGATGTATACGTTAGCCTTGTCTGGACACTGATGTTTGTTAATACAGTGTTGATGTACAGTGTTGATGTACAGTGTTGATGTACAGTGTTGATGTACAGTGTTGATGTACAGTGTTGATGTACAGTGTTGATGTACAGTGTTGATGTATAGTGTTGATGTACAGTGTTGATGTACAGTGTTGATGTATAGTGTTGATGTACAGTGTTGATGTACAGTGTTGATGTACAGTGTTGATGTACAGTGTTGATGTACAGTGTTGATGTACAGTGTTGATGTACAGTGTTGATGTACAGTGTTGATGTATAGTGTTGATGTACAGTGTTGATGTACAGTGTTGATGTATAGTGTTGATGTACAGTGTTGATGTACAGTGTTGATGTAGTGTTGATGTACAGTGTTGATGTACAGTGTTGATGTACAGTGTTGATGTACAGTGTTGATGTACAGTGTTGATGTATAGTGTTGATGTACAGTGTTGATGTACAGTGTTGATGTACAGTGTTGATGTACAGTGTTGATGTACAGTGTTGATGTACAGTGTTGATGTACAGTGTTGATGTACAGTGTTGATGTACAGTGTTGATGTACAGTGTTGATGTACAGTGTTGATGTATAGTGTTGATGTACAGTGTTGATGTACAGTGTTGATGTACAGTGTTGATGTACAGTGTTGATGTACAGTGTTGATGTACAGTGTTGATGTATAGTGTTGATGTACAGTGTTGATGTACAGTGTTGATGTACAGTGTTGATGTACAGTGTTGATGTACAGTGTTGATGTACAGTGTTGATGTACAGTGTTGATGTACAGTGTTGATGTACAGTGTTGATGTACAGTGTTGATGTACAGTGTTGATGTATAGTGTTGATGTACAGTGTTGATGTACAGTGTTGATGTAGTGTTGATGTACAGTGTTGATGTACAGTGTTGATGTACAATGTTGATGTACAGTGTTGATGTACAATGTTGATGTACAATGTTGATGTACAGTGTTGATGTACAATGTTGATGTACAGTGTTGATGTACAGTGTTGATGTACAGTGTTGATGTACAGTGTTGATGTACAATGTTGATGTACAGTGTTGATGTACAATGTTGATGTACAATGTTGATGTACAGTGTTGATGTTGATGTACAATGTTGATGTACAGTGTTGATGTACAGTGTTGATGTACAGTGTTGATGTACAGTGTTGATGTACAGTGTTGATGTACAATGTTGATGTACAGTGTTGATGTACAGTGTTGATGTACAATGTTGATGTACAGTGTTGATGTACAGTGTTGATGTACAGTGTTGATGTACAGTGTTGATGTACAATGTTGATGTACAGTGTTGATGTACAGTGTTGATGTACAGTGTTGATGTACAATGTTGATGTACAGTGTTGATGTACAGTGTTGATGTACAGTGTTGATGTACAATGTTGATGTACAGTGTTGATGTACAGTGTTGATGTACAGTGTTGATGTACAATGTTGATGTACAGTGTTGATGTACAATGTTGATGTACAGTGTTGATGTACAGTGTTGATGTACAGTGTTGATGTACAGTGTTGATGTACAGTGTTGATGTACAATGTTGATGCACAATGTTGATGTACAGTGTTGATGTACAGTGTTGATGTACAGTGTTGATGTACAATGTTGATGTACAGTGTTGATGTACAGTGTTGATGTACAGTGATGATGTACAGTGTTGATGTACAGTGTTGATGTACAGTGTTGATGTACAATGTTGATGTACAGTGTTGATGTACTGTGTTGATGTACAGTGTTGATGTACAGTGTTGATGTACAGTGTTGATGTACAGTGTTGATGTACAGTGTTGATGTACAGTGTTGATGTATAGTGTTGATGTACAGTGTTGATGTACAGTGTTGATGTACAGTGTTGATGTACAGTGTTAATGTACAGTGTTGATGTACAGTGTCAATGTAGTGTTGATGTACAGTGTTGATGTACAGTGTTAATGTTGTGTTGATGTACAGTCTTGATGTACAGTGTTGATGTAAAGTGTTAATGTAGTGTTGATGTACAGTGTTAATGTAGTGTTGATGTACAGTGTTGATGTACAGTGTTAATGTAGTGTTGATGTACAGTGTTGATGTACAGTGTTGATGTACAGTGTTGATGTATAGTGTTAATGTAGTGTTGATGTACAGTGTTGATGTACAGTGTTAACGTAGTGTTGATGTACAGTGTTAACGTAGTGTTGATGTACAGTGTTGATGTACAGTGTTAATGTAGTGTTGATGTACAGTGTTGATGTACAGTGTTGATGCAGTGTTGATGTACAGTGTTGATGTACAGTGTTAACGTAGTGTTGATGTACAGTGTTAACGTAGTGTTGATGTACAGTGTTAATGTAGTGTTGATGTACAGTGTTAACGTAGTGTTGATGTACAGTGTTAACGTAGTGTTGATGTACAGTGTTAATGTAGTGTTGATGTACAGTGTTAACGTAGTGTTGATGTACAGTGTTAACGTAGTGTTGATGTACAGTGTTAACGTAGTGTTGATGTACAGTGTTAACGTAGTGTTGATGTACAGTGTTAATGAAGTGTTGATGTACAGTGTTAATGTAGTGTTGATGTACAGTGTTAACGTAGTGTTGATGTACAGTGTTAACGTAGTGTTGATGTACAGTGTTAATGTAGTGTTGATGTACAGTGTTAATGTAGTGTTGATGTACAGTGTTAATGTAGTGTTGATGTACAGTGTTAATGTAGTGTTGATGTACAGTGTTAATGTACAGTGTTGATGTACAGTGTTGATGTACAGTGTTGATGTACAGTGTTGATGTACAGTGTTAATGTAGGGTTGATGTACAGTGTTGATGTACAGTGTTAATGTAGTGTTGATGTACAGTGTTAATGTAGTGTTGATATACAGTGTTAATGTAGTGTTGATGTACAGTGTTAATGTAGTGTTGATGTACAGTGTTAATGTAGTGTTGATGTACAGTGTTAATGTACAGTGTTGATGTACAGTGTTGATGTACAGTGTTGATGTACAGTGTTGATGTACAGTGTTGATGTATAGTGTTGATGTACAGTGTTGATGTACAGTGTTGATGTACAGTGTTGATGTACAGTGTTGATGTACAGTGTTGATGTACAGTGTTGATGTACAGTGTTGATGTAGTGTTGATGTACAGTGTCGATGTACAGTGTTGATGTACAGTGTTGATGTACAGTGTTAATGTACAGTGTTGATGTACAGTGTTAATGTAGTGTTGATGTACAGTGTTAATGTAGTGTTGATTTACAGTGTTGATGTACAGTGTTGATGTAGTGTTGATGTACAGTGTTGATGTAGTGTTGATGTACAGTGTTGATGTACAGTGTTGATGTACAGTGTTGATGTACAGTGTTGATGTAGTGTTGATGTACAGTGTTGATGTAGTGTTGATGTACAGTGTTGATGTACAGTGTTGATGTACAGTGTTGATGTACAGTGTTGATGTAGTGTTGATGTACAGTGTTGATGTAGTGTTGATGTACAGTGTTGACGTACAGTGTTGATGTAGTGTTGATGTACAGTGTTAATGTAGTGTTGATGTACAGTGTTGATGTACAGTGTTAACGTAGTTTTGATGTACAGTGTTAACGTAGTGTTGATGTACAGTGTTAACGTAGTGTTGATGTACAGTGTTAACGTAGTGTTGATGTACAGTGTTAATGTAGTGTTGATGTACAGTGTTAATGTAGTGTTGATGTACAGTGTTGATGTACAGTGTTAACGTAGTGTTGATGTACAGTGTTAACGTAGTGTTGATGTACAGTGTTAATGTAGTGTTGATGTACAGTGTTAACGTAGTGTTGATGTACAGTGTTAACGTAGTGTTGATGTACAGTGTTAACGTAGTGTTGGTGTACAGTGTTAATGTAGTGTTGATGTACAGTGTTAATGTAGTGTTGATGTACAGTGTTAACGTAGTGTTGATGTACAGTGTTAACGTAGTGTTGATGTACAGTGTTAACGTAGTGTTGATGTACAGTGTTAACGTAGTGTTGATGTACAGTGTTAATGTAGTGTTGATGTACAGTCTTAACGTAGTGTTGATGTACAGTGTTAACGTAGTGTTGATGTACAGTGTTAACGTAGTGTTGATGTACAGTGTTAACGTAGTGTTGATGTACAGTGTTAATGTAGTGTTGATGTACAGTGTTAATGTAGTGTTGATGTACAGTGTTAATGTTGTGTTGATGTACAGTGTTGATGTACAGTGTTAACGTAGTGTTGATGTACAGTGTTAACGTAGTGTTGATGTACAGTGTTGATGTTGTGTTGATGTACAGTGTTGATGTACAGTGTTGATGTACAGTGTTAATGTAGTGTTGATGTACAGTGTTAATGTTGTGTTGATGTACAGTGTTAATGTAGTGTTGATGTACAGTGTTAACGTAGTGTTGATATACAGTGTTAACGTAGTGTTGATGTACAGTGTTAATGTTGTGTTGATGTACAGTGTTGATGTACAGTGTTAATGTAGTGTTGATGTACAGTGTTAACGTTGTGTTGATGTACAGTGTTGATGTACAGTGTTAATGTTGTGTTGATGTACAGTGTTGATGTACAGTGTTAATGTAGTGTTGATGTACAGTGTTAACGTTGTGTTGATGTACAGTGTTGATGTACAGTGTTAATGTTGTGTTGATGTACAGTGTTAATGTAGTGTTGATGTACAGTGTTAATGTTGTGTTGATGTACAGTGTTGATGTACAGTGTTGATGTACAGTGTTAACGTAGTGTTGATGTACAGTGTTAACGTAGTGTTGATGTACAGTGTTAATGTAGTGTTGATGTACAGTGTTAATGTAGTGTTGATGTACAGTGTTAATGTTGTGTTGATGTACAGTGTTGATGTACAGTGTTAATGTAGTGTTGATGTACAGTGTTAACGTAGTGTTGATGTACAGTGTTGATGTTGTGTTGATGTACAGTGTTGATGTACAGTGTTAACGTAGTGTTGATGTACAGTGTTAATGTTGTGTTGATGTACAGTGTTGATGTTGTGTTGATGTACAGTGTTAACGTAGTGTTGATGTACAGTGTTAATGTTGTGTTGATGTACAGTGTTAATGTTGTGTTGATGTACAGTGTTGATGTACAGTGTTAACGTAGTGTTGATGTACAGTGTTAACGTAGTGTTGATGTACAGTGTTAACGTAGTGTTGATGTACAGTGTTAACGTAGTGTTGATGTACAGTGTTAACGTAGTGTTTATGTACAGTGTTAATGTAGTGTTGATGTACAGTGTTAACGTAGTGTTGATGTACAGTGTTAACGTAGTGTTGATGTACAGTGTTAACGTAGTGTTGATGTACAGTGTTAACGTAGTGTTGATGTACAGTGTTAACGTAGTGTTGATGTACAGTGTTAACGTAGTGTTGGTGTACAGTGTTAACGTAGTGTTGATGTACAGTGTTAACGTAGTGTTGGTGTACAGTGTTAACGTAGTGTTGATGTACAGTGTTAACGTAGTGTTGATGTACAGTGTTAACGTAGTGTTGGTGTACAGTGTTAACGTAGTGTTGATGTACAGTGTTAACGTAGTGTTGATGTACAGTGTTAACGTAGTGTTGATGTACAGTGTTAACATAGTGTTGATGTACAGTGTTAACGTAGTGTTGATGTACAGTGTTAACGTAGTGTTGATGTACAGTGTTAACGTAGTGTTGATGTACAGTGTTAACGTAGTGTTGATGTACAGTGTTAACGTAGTGTTGATGTACAGTGTTAACGTAGTGTTGGTGTACAGTGTTAACGTAGTGTTGATGTACAGTGTTAACGTAGTGTTGATGTACAGTGTTAACGTAGTGTTGATGTACAGTGTTAACGTAGTGTTGATGTACAGTGTTAACGTAGTGTTGATGTACAGTGTTAATGTAGTGTTGATGTACAGTGTTAACGTAGTGTTGATGTACAGTGTTAACGTAGTGTTGATGTACAGTGTTAACGTAGTGTTGATGTACAGTGTTAACGTAGTGTTGATGTACAGTGTTAACGTAGTGTTGATGTACAGTGTTAACGTAGTGTTGGTGTACAGTGTTAACGTAGTGTTGATGTACAGTGTTAACGTAGTGTTGGTGTACAGTGTTAACGTAGTGTTGATGTACAGTGTTAACGTAGTGTTGATGTACAGTGTTAACGTAGTGTTGATGTACAGTGTTAACGTAGTGTTGGTGTACAGTGTTAACGTAGTGTTGATGTACAGTGTTAACGTAGTGTTGATGTACAGTGTTAACGTAGTGTTGATGTACAGTGTTAACATAGTGTTGATGTACAGTGTTAACGTAGTGTTGATGTACAGTGTTAACGTAGTGTTGATGTACAGTGTTAACGTAGTGTTGATGTACAGTGTTAACGTAGTGTTGATGTACAGTGTTAACGTAGTGTTGATGTACAGTGTTAACGTAGTGTTGGTGTACAGTGTTAACGTAGTGTTGATGTACAGTGTTAACGTAGTGTTGATGTACAGTGTTAACGTAGTGTTGATGTACAGTGTTAACGTAGTGTTGATGTACAGTGTTAACGTAGTGTTGATGTACAGTGTTAACGTAGTGTTGGTGTACAGTGTTAACGTAGTGTTGATGTACAATAATATGGTTGTTTATATCAAACATATACCTTAGAAAAGTATAAGAATTAACAACTGGGCGTCTACACTGCAAACTGAATTGTTTGCAATCCTAATGGCGCTAAAGCTAACCTATGACACTGAGCTTGACTCTGTCATCATTACTGATTCTATGTCATCATTGAAGGCTCTTGGCTCATATAATGACTCCAACAACATGCTCATTGGAGAAGCCAGGTATAGATACTCAAAAATCAGGGACAAAGGAATTAATGTACACATTGGATTACTCCTTCATGATAAAGTTGATATGTTAGCCAAGAAGAGTACCCAGAAGGAGAATGTAGAATATAACTTTGGTATAACTGTGTCTAGCATTAGGAATAATATTAGGAGAGAAGTAAATAATGAAAGTTGATGTTATAGAAATGAAGGTTAGAAGCCTGACTAGATCTATAACCTACTATGATAACATCAAGGTAGGAAAGTACCTTGATGGTGCAACTTGCAGTGTGAACACTGATGTTGTAGTGGCCAGGCTCAGGCTTGGTTACAAGTACTGACTGATGTTGTAGTGGCCAGGCTTAGGCTTGGTTACAAGTACTGACTGATGTTGTAGTGGCCAGGCTTAGGCTTGGTTACAAGTACTGACTGATGTTGTAGTGGCCAGGCTTAGGCTTGGTTACAAGTACTGACTGATGTTGTAGTGGCCAGGCTTAGGCTTGGTTACAAGTACTGACTGATGTTGTAGTGGCCAGGCTTAGGCTTGGTTACAAGTACTGACTGATGTTGTAGTGGCCAGGCTTAGGCTTGGTTACAAGTACTGACTGATGTTGTAGTGGCCAGGCTTTGGCTTGGTTACAAGTACTGACTGATGTTGTAGTGGCCAGGCTTAGGCTTGGTTACAAGTACTGACTGATGTTGTAGTGGCCAGGCTTAGGCTTGGTTACAAGTACTGACTGATGTTGTAGTGGCCAGGCTTAGGCTTGGTTACAAGTACTGACTGATGTTGTAGTGGCCAGGCTTAGGCTTGGTTACAAGTACTGACTGATGTTGTAGTGGCCAGGCATAGGCTTGGTTACAAGTACTGACTGATGTTGTAGTGGCCAGGCTCAGGCTTGGTTACAAGTACTGACTGATGTTGTAGTGGCCAGGCATAGGCCTGCTTACAAGTACTGACTCATGTTGTAGTGGCCAGGCTTAGGCTTGGTTACAAGTACTGACTGATGTTGTAGTGGCCAGGCTTAGGCTTGGTTACAGGTACTGACTGATGTTGTAGTGGCCAGGCTTAGGCTTGGTTACAAGTACTGACTGATGTTCTATTGGCCAGGCTTAGGCTTGGTTACAAGTACTTACTGATGTTGTACTGGCCAGGCTTAGGCTTGGTTACAAGTACTGACTAATGGTGTAGTGGCCAGGCTTAGGCTTGGTTACAAGTACTGACTGATGTTGTAGTGGCCAGGCTTAGGCTTGGTTAAAAGTACTGACTGATGTTGTAGTGGCCAGGCTTAGGCTTGGTTACAAGTACTGACTGATGTTGTAGTGGCCAGGCATAGGCTTGGTTACAAGTACTGACTGATGTTGTAGTGGCCAGGCTCAGGCTTGGTTACAAGTACTGACTGATGTTGTAGTGGCCAGGCATAGGCCTGCTTACAAGTACTGACTCATGTTGTAGTGGCCAGGCTTAGGCTTGGTTACAAGTACTGACTGATGTTGTAGTGGCCAGGCTTAGGCTTGGTTACAGGTACTGACTGATGTTGTAGTGGCCAGGCTTAGGCTTGGTTACAAGTACTGACTGATGTTCTATTGGCCAGGCTTAGGCTTGGTTACAAGTACTGACTGATGTTGTACTGGCCAGGCTTAGGCTTGGTTACAAGTACTGACTAATGGTGTAGTGGCCAGGCTTAGGCTTGGTTACAAGTACTGACTGATGTTGTAGTGGCCAGGCTTAGGCTTGGTTACAAGTACTGACTGATGTTGTAGTGGCCAGGCTTAGGCTTGGTTACAAGTACTGACTAATGTTGTAGTGGCCAGGCTTAGGCTTGGTTACAAGCACTGACTGATGTTGTAGTGGCCAGGCTTAGGCTTGGTTACAAGTACTGACTGATGTTGTAGTGGCCAGGCTTAGGCTTGGTTACAAGTACAGACTGATGTTGTAGTGGCCAGGCTTAGGCTTAGTTACAAGTACTGACTGATGTTGTAGTGGCCAGGCTTAGGCTTGGTTACAAGTACTGACTGATGTTGTAGTTGCCAGGCTTAGGCTTGGTTACAAGTACTGGCTGATGTTGTAGTATCCAGGCTTAGGCTTGGTTACAAGTACTGACTGATGTTGTAGTGGCCAGGCTTAGGCTTGGTTACAAGTACTGACTGATGTTGTAGTGGCCAGGCATAGGCTTGGTTACAAGCACTGACTGATGTTGTAGTGGCCAGGCTTAGGCTTGGTTACAAGTGCTGACTGATGTTGTAGTGGCCAGGCTTAGGCTTGGTTACAAGTACTGGCTGATGTTGTAGTGGCCAGGCTTAGGCTTGGTTACAAGTACTGACTGATGTTGTAGTGGCCAGGCTTAGGCTTGGATACAAGTACTGACTGATGTTGTAGTGGCCAGGCTTAGGCTTGGTTACAAGTACAGACTGATGTTGTAGTGGCCAGGCTTGGGCTTGGTTACAAGTACTGACTGATGTTGTAGTGGCCAGGCTTAGGCTTGGTTACAAGTACTGACTGATGTTGTAGTGGCCAGGTTTAGGCTTGGTTACAAGTACTGACTGATGTTGTAGTGGCCAGGCTTAGACTTGGTTACAAGTACTGACTGATGTTGTAGTGGCCAGGCTTAGGCTTGGTTACAGGTACTGACTGATGTTGTAGTGGCCAGGTTTAGGCTTGGTTACAAGTACTGACTGATGTTGTAGTGGCCAGGCATAGGCTTGGTTACAAGTACTGACTGATGTTGTAGTGGCCAGTCATAGGCTTGGTTACAAGTACTGACTGATGTTGTAGTGGCCAGGCTTAGGCTTGGTTACAAGTACTGACTGATGTTGTAGTGGCCAGGCATAGGCTTGGTTACAAGTACTGACTGATGTTGTAGTGGCCAGGCATAGGCTTGGTTACAAGTACTGACTGATGTTGTAGTGGCCAGGCTTAGGCTTGGTTACAAGTGCTGACTGATGTTGTAGTGGCCAGGCTTAGGCCTGGTTACAAGTACTGGCTGATGTTGTAGTGGCCAGGCTTAGGCTTGGTTACAAGTACTGACTGATGTTGTAGTGGCCAGGCTTAGGCTTGGTTACAAGTACAGACTGATGTTGTAGTGGCCAGGCTTAGGCTTGGTTACAAGTACTGACTGATGTTGTAGTGGCCAGGCTTAGGCTTGGTTACAAGTACTGACTGAAGTTGTAGTGGCTAGGTTTAGGCTTGGTTACAAGTACTGACTGATGTTGTAGTGGCCAGGCTTAGGCTTGGTTACAAGTACTGACTGATGTTGTAGTGGCCACGCTTAGGCTTAGTTACAGGTACTGACTGATGTTGTAGTGGCCAGGTGTAGGCTTGGTTACAAGTACTGACTGATGTTGTAGTGGCCAGGCATAGGCTTGGTTACAAGTACTGACTGATATTGTAGTGGCCAGGCTTAGGCTTTGTTACAGGTACTGACTGATGTTGTAGTGGCCAGGTTTAGGCTTGGTTACAAGTACTGACTGATGTTGTAGTGGCCAGGCATAGGCTTGGTTGCAAGTACTGACTGATGTTGTAGTGGCCAGGCTTAGGCTTGGTTACAGGTACTGACTGATGTTGTAGTGGCCAGGCTTAGGCTTGGTTACAAGTACTGACTGATGTTGTGGTTGCCAGGCATAGGCTTGGTTGCAAGTACTGACTGATGTTGTAGTGGCCAGGCTTAGGCTTGGTTACAAGTACTGACTGATGTTGTAGTGGCCAGGCTTAGGCTTGGCTACAAGTACTGACTGATGTTGTAGTGGCCAGGCTTAGGCTTGGTTACAAGTACTGACTGATGTTGTAGTGGCCAGGCTTAGGCTTGGCTACAAGTACTGACTGATGTTGTAGTGGCCAGGCTTAGGCTTGGTTACAAGTACAGACTGATGTTGTAGTGGCCAGGCTTAGGCTTGGTTACAAGCACTGACTGATGTTGTAGTGGCCAGGCTTAGGCTTGGTTACAAGTACTGACTGAAGTTGTAGTGGCTAGGTTTAGGCTTGGTTACAAGTACTGACTGATGTTGTAGTGGCCAGGCTTAGGCTTGGTTACAAGTACTGACTGATGTTGTAGTGGCCAGGCTTAGGCTTAGTTACAGGTACTGACTGATGTTGTAGTGGCCAGGTGTAGGCTTGGTTACAAGTACTGACTGATGTTGTAGTGGCCAGGCATAGGCTTGGTTACAAGTACTGACTGATATTGTAGTGGCCAGGCTTAGGCTTGGTTACAGGTACTGACTGATGTTGTAGTGGCCAGGTTTAGGCTTGGTTACAAGTACTGACTGATGTTGTAGTGGCCAGGCATAGGCTTGGTTGCAAGTACTGACTGATGTTGTAGTGGCCAGGCTTAGGCTTGGTTACAGGTACTGACTGATGTTGTAGTGGCCAGGCTTTGGCTTGGTTACAAGTACTGACTGATGTTGTGGTTGCCAGGCATAGGCTTGGTTGCAAGTACTGACTGATGTTGTAGTGGCCAGGCTTAGGCTTGGTTACAAGTACTGACTGATGTTGTAGTGGCCAGGCTTAGGCTTGGCTACAAGTACTGACTGATGTTGTAGTGGCCAGGCTTAGGCTTGGTTACAAGTACTGATTGATGTTGTAGTGGCCAGGCTTAGGCTTGGCTACAAGTACTGACTGATGTTGTAGTGGCCAGGCTTAGGCTTGGTTACAAGTACTGACTGATGTTGTAGTGGCCAGGCTTAGGCTTGGTTACAAGTACTGACTGATGTTGTAGTGGCCAGGCTTAGGCTTGGCTACAAGTACTGACTGATGTTGTAGTGGCCAGGCTTAGGCTTGGTTACAAGTACTGACTGATGTTGTAGTGGCCAGGCTTAGGCTTGGCTACAAGTACTGACTGATGTTGTAGTGGCCAGGCTTAGGCTTGGTTACAAGTACTGACTGATGTTGTAGTGGCCAGGCTTAGGCTTGGTTACAAGT
The DNA here is from genome assembly GCF_038502225.1 of Cherax quadricarinatus. Lineage (NCBI taxonomy): Eukaryota > Metazoa > Arthropoda > Malacostraca > Decapoda > Parastacidae > Cherax > Cherax quadricarinatus. The sequence goes on from NC_091295.1 coordinate 15,045,339, forward strand.
ACTTCTGGCAGTTTGGGAGACACACAGATGATGATCAAACTAAATGTAAATTATGTGATCAGACATATGGTCACTCTCTTGAACACTACGTGCTTAATTGTCCACTTATTGAGGAATACAGAGATAGAGTATAATAACCTATGTAACATGTCAAGATATCTTATTAATGAAAATAAGACACCAGACATCCTAAGCAAATTTCCTAACTTTGCATGTAACAGATGAGTAAACTGTACATGTGTAGATAAAAATTCATATGTATTTCTGTTAACCCTTTTGGGCCTAGTTCCTAGGTCTTTTTTGTATCCATATGCTCCCGCGCTACCGTCCACAGGATGGATATGGGGTACACAATAAACTAGCCACTTCGATGGCAAAATCTAAAATCTAATCAATGGCCTGTCACCTTTTGTTTAGACAGGTTCATATTATCTAAGAATTTATCTTTCACATCCAAGACTAGCGTCACTATTGTTACTGTTACATTTAACAGTGGCACAGATGAACACTCTCCATAAACACTGCTCTCTGTGACCTACTAAATGAATGGATTTCCCTGGGCTCTGTGTAGCGTCCTCCGTGGACGTCACTCATGCATGTTCTAGCGAGATGCTCTGTGTAGCGTCCTCCGTGGACGTCACTCATGCATGTTCTAGCGAGATGCTCTGTGTAGCGTCCTCCGTGGACGTCACTCATGCATGTTCTAGCGAGATGCTCTGTGTAGCGTCCTCCGTGGACGTCACTCATGCATGTTCTAGCGAGATGCTCTGTGTAGCGTCCTCCGTGGACGTCACTCATGCATGTTCTAGCCAGATGCTCTGTGTACCGTCCTCCGTGGACGTCACTCATGCATGTTCTAGCCAGATGCTCTGTGTACCGTTCTCCGTGGACGTCACTCATGCATGTTCTAGCAAGAAGCTCTGTGTAGCGTCCTCCGTGGACGTCACTCATGCATGTTCTAGCGAGATGTTTGAGAAACAGATCAACACTATGATTAAAGTCCTTGAATAAGATATGACGGTGTTGAAGGTCAGTAGAGCAAGTGTAGTGCCATGTGGCTCGTGGCTTGGTTGGTAGCGACCTCACCTCACATACTGGAGGTCCTGGGATCGATCTCGGCACGGATGGTAACGTTGGGCATGTTTTCTTACACCTGTTGTCCCTGTTCACCTAGCAGTATGTAGGTACCTGGGTGTTAGTCACTTTACAACTGCTGTCACTGTTCACCTAGCATTAAGTAGGTGCGTGGGTGTTACTCTGTACCTGCTATCACTGTTCATTTAACAGTAAGTAGGTACCTCAGTCATCTTAAACCTATTGTAACTGTTCACCTAACAGTAAGCAGGTACGCGGATGCTAGTCATCTGACACACCTACTGTAAGTGTTTACCTAGCAGTATGTAGGTACCTGAGTGTTAGTCACCTTACAAATACTGTCACTGTTCACCTAACGGAAAGTAGGTACCTGGGTATTAGTCAACTGTTGTGGGTTGCATCCTGGGGGACAAGCTCAACCAAAGTTGCCAGAAATGTTCCACATAACCAGGGACTGTCGTACCCTGTCAGTAACCTCTGTAATACTTGTATTCACTACATGTACAAATAAAAATTATATATACATATATTTATATATATATATATATATATATATATATATATATATATATATATATATATATATATATATATATATATATATATATTTATATATATTTATATATATATATATATTTATTTATTCATGAGATGTTTCATCAAGTCTCTGAGTGAACATTGCTGTTGATGATGTTCACTGCTGTGTGCTGTTAACAACGTTAATTTACGATTTATTTCTTCACTTATCCTTCACACGTTGTGTGTATTGTTATACCTGGGTGTGTACTCACCTAAATGTGGGTTGCAGGGGTCGAGACTCAGCTCCTGGCCCCCACATCTTCACCGATCGCTACTAGGTCCTTTCCCTCTTTCTGCTTCCTGAGCTTTGTCATACCTCGTCTTAAAGCTATGTATGGTTCCTGCCTCCACTACTTCACTTGCTAGGCTATTCCACTTCCTGACGACTCTATGACTGAAGAAATACTTCCTAACGTCCCTGTGACTCGTCTGAGTCTTCAGCTTCCAATTGTGACCCCTTGTATCTGTGTCCACTCCCTGGAACATCCTGTCTCTGTCCACCTTGTCTATTCCACGCAGTATTTTGTATGTCGTTATCATGTCTCCCCTCATCCTCCTGTCCTCCAGTGTCGTCAGTACGATTTCCCTCAACTTTTCTTCGTAGGACATTCCCCTGAGCTCCGGGACTAGCCTTGTTGCAAACCTTTGTAGTTTCTCTAATTTCTTGACGTGCTTGACCAAGTGTGGGTTCCAAACTGGTGCTGCATACTCCAGTATGGGCCTGACGTAAACAGTCTTGGACGATTCCTTACTAAGGTATCGGAACGCTATTCTCAGGTTTGCCAGGCGCCCATATGCTGCAGCAGTTATCTGGTTGATGTGTGCTTCCGGAGACGTGCTCGGTGTTATGGTCACCCCAAGATCTTTCTCCTTGAGTGAGGTTTGCAGTCTTTGTCCACCTAGCCTATATTCTGTCTGCGGTCTTCTTTGCCCTTCCCCAATCTTCATGACTTTGCATTTGGCAGGTTTGAATTCGAGAAGCCAGCCGCTGGACCACGTGTCCAGCCTGTCCAGGTCTCTTTGTAGTTCTGCCTGAACCTCATCCGATTTAATCCTTCTCATTAACTTCACATCATTTGCGAACAGGGACACTTCAGAGTCTATCCCTTCCATCATGTCATTCACATATATCAAAAATAGCACTGGTCCTAGGACTGACCCCTTTGGTACCCCGCTCGTCACAGGTGCCCACTGTGTTACCTCATCACGTACCATGACTCGTTGTTGCCTCAGGTATTCTCGGATCAATTGCAGTATCCTTCCTGTTATACACGCCTGATCCTCCAGCTTCTGCACTAATCTCTAGTGAGGAACTGTGTCGAAAGCCTTCCTGCAGTCCAGGAAAATGCAATCAACCCACCCTTCTCTCTCTCGTGTCTTACTTCTGTTACCTTGTCATAAAACTCCAGAAGGTCTGTGACACAGGATTTGCCTTCCATGAATCTGTGCTGGTTGTCGTTTATAATCTTGTTCCTTTCAGGTGCTCCACCACGCTCCTCCTGGTAATCTTCTCCATGACTTTGCATACTATACACGTCAGTGACACTGGTCCGTAGTTTAGTGACTCGTAGTTTAGTGAATCTGTCTCCTTTCTTAAAAATGGGGGCTACATCTGCTGTCTTCCATACCTCAGGTAGTTGCTCAGTTTCAAGGGATGTGTTGAAGATTGTGGTTAGTGGCACGCACAGCGGCCCTGCTTCTTCTCTAAGGACCCACGGGGAGGTGTTGTCCAGACCCCTCGCCTTTGAGGTATCAAGCTCACTTAGAAGCTTCTGCACCTCATCCTCCGTTGTTTGTATGTCATCCAGCACCTGTTGGTAAATTCCCTGTTGGTGTTCCCCTCTGTGCTGTCTTCTCAGAGCCCTTCCTGTCTCTACTGTAAATATTTCCTTAAATCTCATGTTGAGCTCCTAACATACATCGTGATCGTTTCGTGTGAGTTCCCCACCTTCTTTCCTCAGTCTCTTCCTCCTAATGTGGTTGTACAGCAGTTTCGGGTCAGACTTGACTTTCGATGCTATGTTATTTTCATACTGTCACTGGGCCTCCTCCTTACCTGTGCATACTTATTTCTGGCTCTTCGACTAATCTCCTTTTATTCCTGTGTTCTTTGCCTTCTGTACTTTTTCCATTCTCTAGTGCACTTAGTTTTTGTCTCCTTACACCGTCGGGTAAACCAGGGGCTCGTTCTGGTCTTCCCATTATTTCTGTTGCCCTTGGGAACAAACCTTTCCTCTGCCTCCTTGCATTGTGTTTTTACGTATTCCATCATTTCGTTTACCGACTTTCCTTACAGTTCTCTGTCGCACTGAACCTCCTGCAGGAAGTTTCTCAAACCTATGTAGTCCCCACTTTCATAGTCTGGCTTTTCCCATTCAACTCCTGTTACCCTCTCCACTTGTAACTCTCCTATGTATTCAAAGCACAGAACCACGTGGTCACTAGCTCCTAGGGGCCTCTCATATGAGATGTCCTCAATATCTGAACTGCTCAGGATGAACACAAGGTCCAGTCTTGCTGGTTCATCATCCCCTCTCTCTCTGGTAGTGTCTCTAACATGTGGATGCATGAGGTTTTCAAGTACCACATCCATCATCTTGGCTCTCCATGTTTTGGGACCCCCGTGTGGCTCCAGGTTTTCCCAGTCGATCTCCCTGTGGTTGAAATCGCCCATAACCAGAAACTGCTCTGCTGGAGTGAGCTCTTCTTGCCACCTCAGCCAGTGTGTGTATGTGTGTGTGTGTGTGTGTGTGTGTGTGTGTGTGTGTGTGTGTGTGTGTGTGTGTGTGTGTGTGTGTGTTGTGTGTGTGTGTGTGTGTGTGTGTGTGTGTGTGTGTGTGTGTGTGTGTGTGTGTGTGTGTGTGTGTGTGTGTGTGTGTGTGTGTGTGTGTTTGTGTTTTGTGTGTGTGTGTGTGTGTGTGTGTGTGTGTGTGTGTGTGTGTGTGTGTGTGTGTGTGTGTGTGTGTGTGTGTGTGTGTGTGTGTTTGTGTTTGTGTGTGTGTGTGTGTGTGTGTGTGTGTGTGTGTGTGTGTGTGTGTGTGTGTGTGTGTGTGTGTGTGTGTGTGTGTGTGTGTGTGTGTGTGTGTGTGTGTGTGTGTGTGTGTGTGTGTGTGTGTGTGTGTGTGTGTGTGTGTGTGTGTGTGTGTGTGTGTGTGTGTGTGTGTGTGTGTGTGTGTGTGTGTGTGTGTGTGTGTGTGTGTGTGTGTGTGTGTGTGTGTATGTACTCACCTATTTGTACTCACCTATTTGTGGTTGCAAGGGTCGAGTCTTAGCTCCTGACCTCGCCTCTTCACTGATTGCTACTAGGTCCTCTCTCTCCCTGCTTCGTGAGCTTTATCAAACCTTGTCTTGAAACTATGTATGGTTCCTGCCTCCACTATTTCACTTTCTAGGCTATTCCACCGCCTGACAACTCTATGACTGAAGAAATACTTCCTAACATCCCTTTGACTCATCTGAGTCTTCAACTTCCAATTGTGACCTCTTGTTTCTGTGTCCACTTCCTGGAACATCCTGTCTTTGTCCACCTTGTCTATTCCGCTCAGCATTTTATATGTCGTTATCATGTCTCCCCTGACCCTCCTGTCCTCCAGTGTCGTCAGGCCGATTTCCCTTAACCTTTCTTCATAGGACATTCCCCTTAGCTCTGGAACTAACCTTGTCGCAAACCTTTGCACTTTCTCTAATTTCTTGACGTGCTTTATCAAGTGCGGGTTCCAAACAGGTGCTGCATACTCCAGTATGGGCCTGACGTACACAGTGTACAGTGTCTTGAACGATTCCTTACTAAGGTATCGGAACGCTGTTCTCAGGTTTGCCAGGCGCCCATATGCTGCAGCAGTTACCTGGTTGATATGTGCTTCCGGAGACATGCTCGGTGTTATACTCACCCCAAGATCTTTCTCCTTGAGCGAGGTTTGCAGTCTTTGGTCACCTAGCCTATACTCCGTCTGCGGTCTTCTGTGCCTTTCCCCTATCTTCATGACTTTGCATTTGGCAGGATTAAATTCGAGAAGCCAGTTGCTGGACCAGGTGTCCAGTCTGTCCAGGTCTCTTTGAAGTCCTGCCTGATCCTCATTTGATTTAATTCTCCTCATTAACTTCACATCATCTGCGAACAGGAACACTTCTCAGCCTAACCCTTCCATCATGTCGTTCACTTATACCAAAAATAGCATTGGGACCCCGCTGGTCACAGGTGCCCACTGTGATACCTCATCAAGTACCAAGACTCGTTGTTGCCTCCATGTCAGGTATTCTATCATCCATTGCAGTGCCCTTCCTGTTATATGCACCCGATCCTCTAGCTTCTGCACTGGGGTGGTCACTTGCTGAGGTGCTCAATTGATGGGGTAGTCACTTTCTGGGGTAGTCACTTGATGGGGTGGTCAATTGATAGGGAGGTCACATGACGGGGTGGTCACATGATGGGGTGGTTACATGGTGGGGTGGTCACTTGTTGGGGCGGTCACTTGTTAGGGTGGTCACTTGTTGGGGTGGTCACTTGCTGGGGTGGTTACATAATGGGGTGGTCACTTCATGGGGTGGTCAATTCATGGGATGGTTACATGATGGGATGGTCACTTGTTGGGGTGGTCACTTGTTGGGGTGGTCACTTGCTGGGGTGGTCACTTGCTAAGGTGGTCATTTGATGGGGTGGTCACTTGCTGAGGTGGTCACTTGATGGGGTGGTCACTTGTTGGGGTGATCACTTGATAGGGTGGTCACTTGATGGGGTGGTCACATGATGGGGTGGTTACATGATGGGGTGGTCACTTGTTGGGTGGTCACTTGGGGTGGTCACTTGATGGGGTGATCACTTGATAGTTTGGTCACTTGATGGGGTGGTCACTTGATGGGGTCACATGATGGGGTGGTCACTTGTTGGACAGGCAACTTGATGGGGTGGTCACTTGACGGAGTGGTTACATGATGGGGTAGTCACTTGTTGGGGTGGTCACTTGAGATGGTCACTTGGGGTGGTCACATGATGAGGTGGTCACTTGTTGGGGTGGTCACTTGGGGTAGTCACATGATAGGGTGGTCACTTAGGGTGGTCGCTTGATGGGGTGGTCACATGATGAGGTGGTCACATGATGGGGTGGCCATTTGTTTTGGGTGGTCACTTGGGGTGCTCACATGATGGGTGGTCACTTGGGGGTCACTTGATGGGGTGGTCACTTGATGGGGTGGTCACTTGGGGTGGTCACTTATGGGGTGGTCACATGATGAGGTGGTCACATGATAGGGTGGTTACTTGTTTTGGGTGGTCATTGGGGTGGTCACATGATGGGTGGTCACTTGGGGGTCACTTGATGGGGTGGTCACTTGATGGGGTGGTCACTTGTAGGGGTGGTCACTTGGGGTGGTCACATGATAGGGTGGTCACTTGTTGGGGTGGTAACTTGGGGTGGTCACATGATGGAGTGGTCACTTGTAGGGGTGGTCACTTGGGGTGGTCACATGATAGGGTGGTCACTTGTTGGGGTGGTCACTTGGGGTGGTCACTTGATGGGGTAGTCACATGATGAAGTGGTCATATGATGGGGTGGTGACTTGTTGGGGTGGTCACTTTGGTTGGTCACATGATGGGGTGGTCACTTGATGGGGTGGTCATTTGGGGTGGTCATTTGTTGGGGTGCTCACTTGTTGGGGTGGTCACTTGGGGTGGTCACATGATGGGGTGGTCGCTTGATGGGGTGGTCACTTGGGGTAGTCAGATGATGGGGTGATCACTTGATGGGGTGGCCACTTAGGGTGATCACATGATGGGGTGGTCACTTGTTGGGGTGGTCACTTGGGGTGGTCGCTTGAAGGGGTGGTCAAATGATGGGGTGGTTATATGATGGGCAGGTCGCTTAGGGTGGTCACATGATGGGGTGGTAATATGCTGTGGTGGTCACTTGATGGGGTGATCACTTCATAGAGTGGTCACTTGATAGAGTGGTCACTTGATAGAGTGGTCACTTGATAGAGTGGTCACTTGATAGAGTGGTCACTTGATAGAGTGGTCACTTGACGGGGTGATCACTTGATGGGTAGTCACTCGATGGGGTGGTCACTTAATGGGGTGGTCATTTGATGGGGTGATCACTTGATGGGTGGTCACATTATGGGGTTTTCACTTGTTGGGGTGGTCACTTGAGGTGGTTACTTGGGGTGGTCACATGATGAGGTGGTCACTTGTTGGGGTGGTCACTTGAGGTGGTCACATGATGGGGTGGTCATTGTTGGGGTGGTCAATTGGGGTGGTAACTTGATGGGGTGGTCACTTGTTGGGGTGGTCACTTGGGGTGGTCACATGATGGGTGGCCACTTCTTGGGGTGGTCACTTGATGGGTAACTTGATGGGATGGTCACTTGATGGGGAGGTCACTTGGGGTGGTCACATGATGGGGTGGTGACTTGATCTTGTGGTCACATGACGGAGTTGTCACTTGTTGGGGTGGTCAGTTGGGGTGGTCACTTGATCGGGTGGTCACATAATGGGGTGATCACTTGTTGGGGTGGTCATATGATGGGGTGGTCACTTGTTGGGGTGGTCACTTCTTGGGGTGGTCACTTCTTGGGGTGGTCACTTCTTGGGGTGGTCACTTGGGGTGGTCACATGATCGGGTGGTCACTTGATGGGGTGGTCACCTGATGGGGTGGTCACTTGTTGGGGTGGTCACTTGTTGGGGTGGTCACTTGGGGTGGTCACATGATGGGGTGGTCACTTGTTGGTGTGGTTACTTTAGGAGGTCACTTGATGGGGTGGTCACTTGTTGGGGAATTCATTTGATGGGGTGGTCAATTGATGGGGTGGTCACTTGATGGGGTAGTCACTTATGGGGTGGTCACATGATGGGGTGGTTACTTGGGGTAGTCACATGATGGGGTGATCACTTGATGGGGAGGTCACTTGGGGTGGTCACATGATGGGGTGGTCACTTGATGGCGTGGTCACTTGGGGTGGTCACTTGATGGGGTGGTCACTTGAAGGGGTGGTCACTTGTTGGGGTGGTCATTTGGGGTAGTCACATGATGAGGTGGTCATATGATGGGGTGGTCACTTGTTGGGGTGGTCACTTTGGGTGGTCACATGATGGGGTGGTCGCTTGAGGTGGTCACATGATGGGGTGGTCACTTGAGGTGGTCACTTGTTGGGGTGGTCACTTGAGGTGGTCACTTGGGGTGGTCACATGATGAGGTATTAACTTGTTGGGGTGGTCACTTGAGGTGGTCACATGATGGGGTGGTCATATGATGGGCAGGTCACTTAGGGTGGTCACATGATGGGATGGTAACTTGCTGTGGTGGTCACTTGACGGGGTGATCACTTGATAGAGTGGTCACTTGATAGAGTGGTCACTTGATAGAGTGGTCACTTGTTAGAGTGGTCACTTGACGGGGTAATCACTTGGTGGGTAGTCACTTGATGGGGTGGTCACTTAATGGGGTGGTCACTTGATGGGGGTGATCACTTGATGGAGTGGTCACATTATGGGGGTTTCACTTGTTGGGGTGGTCACTTGAGGTGGTCACTTGGGGTGGTCACATGATGAGGTGGTCACTTGTTGGGGTGGTCACTTGAGGTGGTCACATGATGGGGTGGTCACTTGTGGTGGTAACTTGATGGGGTGGTCACATGATGGGTGGTCACATGATGGGGTGGTCACTTGTTGGGGTGGTCACTTGGGGTGGTCACACGATGGGTGGCCACTTGTTGGGGTGGTCACTTGATGGGTCACTTGATGGGATGGTCACTTGATGGGGAGGTCACTTGGGATGGTCACATGATGTGGTGGTCACTTGATCGGGTGGTCACATGATGGGGTTGTCACTTGTTGGGGTGGTCAGATGGGGTGGTCACATGATGGGGTGGTCACTTGGGGTGGTCACATGATGGGGTGGTCATATGATGGGTTGGTCACTTGTTGGGGTGGTCACTTGGGGTGGTCACATGATCGGGTGATCACTTGATGGGGTGGTCACTTGTTGGGGTGGTCACTTGTTGGTGTGGTCACTTGGGGTGGTCACATGATGGGGAGGTCACTTGTTGGGGTGGTCACTTTGGGAGGTCACTTGATGGGGTGGTCACTTGATGGGTAGTCACTTGTGGTCACATGATGGGGTGGTCACTTGATGGGGCGGTCACTTTGGGTAGTCAAATGATGGTGTGGTCACTTGTGGTAGTCACATGATGGGGTAGTCACATGATGGGGTGGTCACGTGATGGGGAGGTCACTTGTGGTCACATGATGGGGTGGTCACTTGATGGGGCGGTCACTTTGGGTAGTCAAATGATGGTGTGGTCACTTGTGGTAGTCACATGATGGGGTAGTCACATGATGGGGTGGTCACTTGATGGGGTGGTCACTTGATGGGGTGGTCACTTGATGGTGTGGTCACTTGGGGTGGTCACATAATGGGGTGGTCACTTGATGGGGTGATCACTTGATAGAGTGGTCACTTGATAGAGTGGTCACTTTTTAGAGTGGTCACTTGATAGAGTGGTCACTTGATAGAGTGGTCACCTGATAGAGTGGTCACTTGATGGGCTGGTCACATGATGGGGTGGTCATATGATTGGGTGGTCACTTGATGGAGTGGTCACTTGTTGGGGAGGTCACTTGCTTGGATGGTCATTTTTTGGGGTGGTCACTTTGGGAGATCACTTGATGGGGTAGTCACTTGATGGGGTGGTCTCTTGATGGGGTGGTCACTTGATGGGGTAGTCACTTGATGGGGTGGTCACTTGATGGGATGGTCACTTGATGGGGTGGTCACTTGATGGGATGGTCACTTGATGGGGTGGTCACTTGATGGGGTAGTCACATGATAGGGTGGTCACTTGATGGGGTGATCACTTGACAGAGTGGTCACTTGATAGATTGGTCACTTGATAGAGTGGTCACTTGATAGAGTGGTCACTTGATGGGGTGATCACTTGATGGGGTTGTCACTTGATGGGGTGGTCACTTGATAGAGTAGTCACTTGATAGAGTGGTCACTTGATAGAGTGGTCACTTGATAGAGTAGTCACTTGATAGAGTGGTCACTTGATAGAGTGGTCACTTGATGGGGTGGTCACTTGATGGGGTGGTCACTTGATGGGGTGGTCACTTGAAAGTGTGGCCACTTGATGGGGTGGTCACCTGATGGGGTGGTCACTTCATGGGGTGGTCACTTGATGGACTGGTCACTTGATGGGGTGGTCACTTGATGGGGTGGTCACTTGATAGAGTGGTCACTTGATAGAGTGATCACTTGATGGGGTGGTCACTTAATGTTGTGGTCACTTGATGGGGTGGTCATTTGATGGGGTGGTCAATTGATGGAGTGGTCACTTAATAGAGTGGTCACTTGATAGAATGGTCACATGATAGAGTGGTCACTTGATGGGGTTGTCACTTGATGGGGTGGTCGCTTGATGGGCTGATAACTTGATGGGCTGGTCATTTGTTGGGGTGGTCACTTGATGGGCTGGTCACTTAATCGGGTGGTCACTTGATGTAGTGGTCACTTGAACGGGTGGTTACTTGATGTGGTGGTTACTTGATGGGGTGATCACTTGATAGGGTGGTCACTTGATGGGGTGGTCACTTGATGGGGTGGTCACTTGATAGGGTGGTCACTTGATGGGGTGGTCACTTGATGGGGTGGTCACTTGATAGGGTGGTCACTTGATGGGGTGGTCACTTGATGGGCTGGTCACTTGATGGGGTGGTCACTTTATGGGGTGGTCACTCTGGGTGGTCATTTGATGGGGTGGTCACTTTATGGGGTGGTCACTTTATGGGGTGGTCACTTTAAGAACATAAGAACATAAGAAAGAAGGAACACTGCAACAGGCCTACTGACCCATGCGAGACCTGCATGTCCCCCCCCCCCGGATAAGACCAATGACCCCGTCCCCCAGATTAGCCCAATGACCCACCCAGTCTGGTCACCTAAACTCAAGGATGGAGCACTGCACCAGACCCAGCAGCACAAGCTAGTCAGGTCCAACTCACACCCACCCACACCCACTCATGTATTTATCTAACCTATTTTTAAAACTACTCAACGTTTTAGCCTGAATAACTGTACTCGGGAGTTTGTTCCACTTATCCACTTACCACAGTGTTATCACCCACCTGCTGTTCTACACACTGTGTCAGACAAGATATACACACACACAGTGTGGTGTCTGTCTCATATATATATATATATATATATATATATATATATATATATATATATATATATAGTGTGTGTGTGTGTGAGTGTGTGTGTGTGTATGTGTGTATATGTGTGTGTGTGTGTGTGTGTGTGTGTGTGTGTGTGTGTGTGTGTGTGTGTGTGTGTGTGTGTGTGTGTGTGTGTGTGTGTGTGTGTGTGTGTGTGTGTAGTATGTTTAGTGTTGAATCTCCTTCAGTTACTGAGGTATTCTCGTCTGGTGGTGAAGCAGGTTACGTGGAGGCTTAATTATTGACCTAGTGTAGTCGATATGTTTTAAAACCAATTACCAAACAAGATGAGCACATTATACATCCCGACGAGTATATCTTGAGTGAACACTGAGAGGAAAAGTGCATGTACACTTGGAGGGGTGTACATCTCAGTTTACATACCCTTAAAGTTTACTTTAATCCCGATATACCCATATTAAGGATTAAGGTATACTTGACTGGTGATCAATACTTTGCATGAAGCCTTAATGACTCTCTGTATAGCCCAGAGGTTTTAAATCTAATTAACCAGCCAAGAAAATCGAAGCCAGAGTAGATATTCAGAAGAGGTTAGGGAGTCCAGTGAATAATCTTAATGTAGAGCCAGGTGGGCAAGATAGTGGAGGGCATAATGTAGAGCCAGGTGGGTAAGATAGTGGAGGGTGTAATGTAGAGTCAGGTGGGTAAAATAGTGGAGGGCATAATGTAGAGCCAGGTGGGCAAGATAGTGGAGGGCATAATGTAGAGCCAGGTGGGTAAGATAGTGGAGGGCATAATGTAGAGCCAGGTGGGTAAGAGAGTGGAGGGCATAATGTAGAGCCAGGTGGGTAAGATAGTGGAGGGCATAATGTAGAGCCAGGTGGGTAAGATAGTGGAGGGCATAATGTAGAGCCAGGTGGGTAAGATAGTGGAGGGCATAATGTAGAGCCAGGTGGGTAAGAGAGTGGAGGGCATAATGTAGAGCAAGGTGGGTAAGATAGTGGAGGGCATAATGTAGAGCCAGGTGGGTAAGATAGTGGAGGGCATAATGTAGAGCCAGGTGGGTAAGATAGTGGAGGGCATAATGTAGAGCCAGGTGGGTAAGATAGTGGAGGGCATAATGTAGAGCCAGGTGGGTAAGAGAGTGGAGGGCATAATGTAGAGCCAGGTGGGTAAGATAGTGGAGGGCATAATGTAGAGCCAGGTGGGTAAGATAGTGAAGGGCATAATGTAGAGCCAGGTGGGTAAGATAGTGGAGGGCGTAATGTAGAGCCAGGTGGGTAAGATAGTGGAGGGCGTAATGTAGAGCCAGGTGGGTAAGATAGTGGAGGGCGTAATGTAGAGCCAGGTGGGTAAGATAGTGGAGGGCGTAATGTAGAGCCAGGTGGGTAAGATAGTGGAGGGCGTAATGTAGAGTTAGGTGGGTAAGATAGTGGAGGGCGTAATGTAGAGCCAGGTGGGTAAGATAGTGGAGGGCGTAATGTAGAGCCAGGTGGGTAAGATAGTGGATGGCGTAATGTAGAGCCAGGTGGGTAAGATAGTGGAGGGCGTAATGTAGAGCCAGGTGGGTAAGATAGTGGAGGGCGTAATGTAGAGCCAGGTGGGTAAGATAGTGGATGGCGTAATGTAGAGCCAGGTGGGTATGATAGTGGAGGGCATAATGTAGAGCCAGGTGGGTAAGATAGAGGAGGGCGCAATGTAGAGCCAGGTGGGTAAGATAGTGGAGGGCATAATGTAGAGCCAGGTGGGTAAGATAGTGGAGGGCGTAATGTAGAGCCAGGTGGGTAAGATAGTGGAGGGCGTAATGTAGAGCCAGGTGGGTAAGATAGTGGAGGGCGTAATGTAGAGCCAGGTGGGTAAGATAGTGGAGGGCGTAATGTAGAGCTAGGTGGGTAAGATAGTGGAGGGCGTAATGTAGAGCCAGGTGGGTAAGATAGTGGAGGGCATAATGTAGAGCCAGGTGGGTAAGATAGTGGAGGGCATAATGTAGAGCCAGGTGGGTAAGATAGTGGAGGGCATAATGTAGAGCCAGGTGGGTAAGATAGTGGAGGGCATAATGTAGAGCCAGGTGGGTAAGATAGTGGAGGGCATAATGTACAGCCAGGTGGGTAAGATAGTGGAGGGTATAATGTAGAGCCAGGTGGGTAAGATAGAGGAGGGCATAATGTAGAGCCAGGTGGGTAAGATAGTGGAGGGCATAATGTAGAGCCAGGTGGGTAAGATAGTGGAGGGCATAGTATAGAGCCAGGTGGGTAAGATAGTGGAGGGCATAATGTAGAGCCAGGTGGGTAAGATAGTGGAGGCATAATGTAGAGCCAGGTGGGTAAGATAGTGGAGGGCATAATGTAGAGCCAGGTGGGTAAGATAGTGGAGGGCATAATGTAGAGCCAGGTGGGTAAGATAGTGGAGGGCATAATGTAGAGCCAGGTGGGTAAGATAGTGGAGGGCATAATGTAGAGCCAGGTGGGTAAGATAGTGGAGGGCATAATGTAGAGCCAGGTGGGTAAGATAGTGGAGGGCATAATGTAGAGTCAGGTGGGTAAGATAGTGGAGGGCATAATGTAGAGCCAGGTGGGTAAGATAGTGGAGGGCATAATGTAGAGCCAGGTGGGTAAGATAGTGGAGGGCATAATGTAGAGCCAGGTGGGTAAGATAGTGGAGGGCATAATGTAGAGCCAGATGAGTAAGATAGTGGAGGGCAAAATGTAGAGCCAGGTGGGTAAGATAGTGGAGGGCATAATGTAGAGCCAGGTGGGTAAGATAGTGGAGGGCATAATGTAAAGCCAGGTGGGTAAGATAGTGGAGGGCATAATATAGAGCCAGGTGGGTAAGATAGTGGAGGGCATAATGTAGAGCCAGGTGGGTAAGATAGTGGAGGGCATGATGTAGAGCCAGGTGGGTAAGATAGTGGAGGGCATAATGTAGAGCCAGGTGGGTAAGATAGTGGAGGGCATAATGTAGAGCCAGGTGGGTAAGATAGTGGAGGGCATAATGTAGAGCCAGGTGGGTAAGATAGTGGAGGGCATAATGTAGAGCCAGGTGGGTAAGATAGTGGAGGGCATAATGTAGAGCCAGGTGGGTAAGATAGTGGAGGGCATAATGTAGAGCCAGGTGGGTAAGATAGTGGAGGGCATAATGTAGAGCCAGGTGGGTAAGATAGTGGAGGGCATAATGTAGAGCCAGGTGGTTAAGATAGTGGAGGGCATAATGTAGAGCCAGGTGGGTAAGATAGTGGAGGGCATAATGTAGAGCCAGGTGGGTAAGATAGTGGAGGGCATAATGTAGAGCCAGGTGGGTAAGATAGTGGAGGGCAGTAGAGCCAGGTGGGTAAGATAGTGGAGGGCATAATGTAGAGCCAGGTGGGTAAGATAGTGGAGGGCATAATGTAGAGCCAGGTGGGTAAGATAGTGGAGGGCAGTAGAGTCAGGTGGGTAAGATAGTGGAGGGCATAATGTAGAGCCAGGTGGGTAAGATAGTGGAGGGCGTAATGTAGAGCCAGGTGGGTAAGATAGTGGAGGGCATAATGTAGAGCCAGGTGGGTAAGATAGTGGAGGGCAGCAGCTAGAGCCAGGTGGGTAAGATAGTGGAGGGCAGCAGCTAGAGCCAGGTGGGTAAGATAATGGAGGGCAGCAGCTAAAGCCAGGTGGGTAAGATAGTGGAGGGCAGTAGAGCCAGGTGGGTAAGATAGTGGAGGGCAGTAGAGCCAGGTGGGTAAGATAGTGGAGGGCATAATGTAGAGCCAGGTGGGTAAGATAGTGGAGGGCATAATGTAGAGCCAGGTGGGTAAGATAGTGAAGGGCAGCAGCTTGAGCCAGGTGGGTAAGATAGTGGAGGGCAGCAGCTAGAGCCAGGTGGGTAAGATAGTGGAGGGCAGCAGCTAGAGCCAGGTGGGTAAGATAGTGGAGGGCAGTAGAGCCAGGTGGGTAAGATAGTGGAGGACAGTAGAGCCAGGTGGGTAAGATAATGGAGGGCAGTAGAGCCAGGTGGGTAAGATAGTGGAGGGCAGTAGAGCCAGGTGGGTAAGATAGTGGAGGGCAGTAGAGCCAGGTGGGTAAGATAATGGAGGGCAGTAGAGCCAGGTGGGTAAGATAGTGGAGGGCAGTAGAGCCAGGTGGGTAAGATAGTGGAGGGCAGTAGAGCCAGGTGGGTAAGATAGTGGAGGGCAGTAGAGCCAGGTGGGTAAGATAGTGGAGGGCAGTAGAGCCAGGTGGGTAAGATAGTGGAGGGTAGTAGAGCCAGGTGGGTAAGATAGTGGAGGGCAGCAGAGCCAGGTGGGTAAGATAGTGGAGGGCAGTAGAGCCAGGTGGGTAAGATAGTGGAGGGCAGTAGAGCCAGGTGGGTAAGATAGTGGAGGGCAGTAGAGCCAGGTGGGTAAGATAGTGGAGGGCAGTAGAGCCAGGTGGGTAAGATAGTGGAGGGCAGTAGAGCCAGGTGGGTAAGATAGTGGAGGGCAGTAGAGCCAGGTGGGTAAGATAGTGGAGGGCAGTAGAGCCAGGTTGGTAAGATAGTGGAGGGCAGTAGAGCCAGGTGGGTAAGATAGTGGAGGGCAGTAGAGCCAGGTGGGTAAGATAGTGGAGGGCAGTAGAGCCAGGTGGGTAAGATAGTGGAGGGCAGTAGAGCCAGGTGGGTAAGATAGTGGAGGGCAGTAGAGCCAGGTGGGTAAGATAGTGGAGGGCAGTAGAGCCAGGTGGGTAAGATAGTGGAGGGCAGTAGAGCCAGGTGGGTAAGATAGTGGAGGGCAGCAGAGCCAGGTGGGTAAGATAGTGGAGGGCAGTAGAGCCAGGTGGGTAAGATAGTGGAGGGCAGTAGAGCCAGGTGGGTAAGATAGTGGAGGGCAGTAGAGCCAGGTGGGTAAGATAGTGGAGGGCAGTAGAGCCAGGTGGGTAAGATAGTGGAGGGCAGTAGAGCCAGGTGGGTAAGATAGTGGAGGGCAGTAGAGCCAGGTGGGTAAGATAGTGGAGGGCAGTAGAGCCAGGTGGGTAAGATAGTGGAGGGCAGCAGAGCCAGGTGGGTAAGATAGTGGAGGGCAGTAGAGCCAGGTGGGTAAGATAGTGGAGGGCAGTAGAGCCAGGTGGGTAAGATAGTGGAGGGCAGTAGAGCCAGGTGGGTAAGATAGTGGAGGGCAGTAGAGCCAGGTGGGTAAGATAGTGGAGGGCAGTAGAGCCAGGTGGGTAAGATAGTGGAGGGCAGCAGAGCCAGGTGGGTAAGATAGTGGAGGGCAGTAGAGCCAGGTGGGTAAGATAGTGGAGGGCAGTAGAGCCAGGTGGGTAAGATAGTGGAGGGCAGCAGAGCCAGGTGGGTAAGATAGTGGAGGGCAGTAGAGCCAGGTGGGTAAGATAGTGGAGGGCAGTAGAGCCAGGTGGGTAAGATAGTGGAGGGCAGTAGAGCCAGGTGGGTAAGATAGTGGAGGGCAGCAGAGCCAGGTGGGTAAGATAGTGGAGGGCAGTAGAGCCAGGTGGGTAAGATAGTGGAGGGCAGTAGAGCCAGGTGGGTAAGATAGTGGAGGGCAGTAGAGGCAGGTGGGTAAGATAGGCTAGGATGGCACATATGAAAATGAAGAAAGACTTACTAGTTTACCTGGAGAGGGTTTCGGGGGTCAACGCCCCCGCGGCCCGGTCTGAGACCAGGCCTCGTGGTGGATCAGGGTCTGATCAACCAGGCTGTTACTACTGGCCGCACATCTTAAAATATTTGGATATGAAGTAAACAGGTCACTACACTCCACTGAGAAGGTTAATGCAACGAATGTATGATACAAAACTAAATCACGGAGCAAGTGTTATTGCAATTATGTTATTGCAATTGTGTAGTCACAAGTTCGTAAAGAAAGACCAACTAGCTGTAACGGTTGTGATCAACGAAATAGCACAATAACTTACTTCTTTATGGGATGTTACATGCTATCCTACCTTGTTACTCTCCTATACCTCAGTACAATACTCTGTTACTTCACTATACCTCACTATACTATTTTGTTAACTTCAATATACCTCACAATAGAACCATGTTAACTCCACTATAACTCACTATAGTACCTTTTTAACTCCAGTATACCTCACTATAGTGCCCTGTTAACTCCAATACACCTGAATACAGTACCTTGTTAACTCCACTATACCTCACTATAGAACCTTTATAGTACACCACTATACCTCACTGTGGCACATTTAGTGCTAGGCTTCACTATGGTTGGTACATCAAGTGCTAGGCGTCACCATACTTGGTACAGAAAGTGCAAGGCTTCACAGTGGTACGTACAGCAAGTGCTAGGCGTCACAATGCTTGGTACAAGTACTAGGCTTCACTATTGTTAGTACAGCAAGTGCTAGGCGTCACAATGCTTGGTACAAGTACTAGGCTTCACTATGGTTGGTAGAGCAAGTGCTAGGCTTCACTATGGTTGGTAGAGCAAGTGCTAGGCGTCATTATGCTCGGTACAAGTGCTAGGAGTCACCATGCTTGGTAGAGCAAGTGCTAGGCATCATTATGCTCGGTACAAGTGCTAGGAGTCACCATGTAAGTAAGTAAAGAAGTTTATTCAGGTATACACAAATACAGTTACATAGAATTATCATACATAGCAGCATATGTGTAAAGAACCTGGGATAACCCAAAAAAGTCAGACAGAGTGACTTATTTCCATTGGGGTCCTTTTACCTTATTATAATATAAAGATTATAATATTTTCTTATTATTCTACAATGAAGATAACATCTTATTATCATACTAAAAAGACTATCTACTACACCAAGGTCATTAAGACTATCTACAATAGGAGGGTCATTAAGACTATCTACAATAGGAGGGTCATTAAGACTATCTACAATACGAGGGTCATTAAGACTATCTACAATAGGAGGGTCATTAAGACTATCTACAATAGGAGGGTCATTAAGACTATCTACAATACGAGGGTCATTAAGACTATCTGCAATACGAGGGTCATTAAGACTATCTACAATAGGAGGGTCATTAAGACTATCTACAATAGGAGGGTCATTAAGACTATCTACAATACGAGGGTCATTAAGACTATCTACAATACGAGGGTCATTAAGACTATCTACAATACGAGGGTCATTAAGACTATCTACAATAGGAGGGTCATTAAGACTATCTACAATACGAGGGTCATTAAGACTATCTACAATACGAGGGTCATTAAGACTATCTACAATACGAGGGTCATTAAGACTATCTACAATACGAGGGTCATTAAGACTATCTACAATACGAGGGTCATTAAGACTATCTACAATACGAGGGTCATTAAGACTATCTACAATACGAGGGTCATTAAGACTATCTACAATACGAGGGTCATTAAGACTATCTACAATACGAGGGTCATTAAGACTATCTACAATACGAGGGTCATTAAGACTATCTACAATACGAGGGTCATTAAGACTATCTACAATACGAGGGTCATTAAGACTATCTACAATAGGAGGGTCATTAAGACTATCTACAATACGAGGGTCATTAAGACTATCTACAATACGAGGGTCATTAAGACTATCTACAATACGAGGGTCATTAAAACTATCTACAATACGAGGGTCATTAAGACTATCTACAATACGAGGGTCATTAAGACTATCTACAATACGAGGGTCATTAAGACTATCTACAATACGAGGGTCATTAAGACTATCTACAATACGAGGGTCATTAAGACTATCTACAATACGAGGGTCATTAAGACTATCTACAATACGAGGGTCATTAAGACTATCTACAATACGAGGGTCATTAAGACTATCTACAATAGGAGGGTCATTAAGACTATCTACAATACGAGGGTCATTAAGACTATCTACAATACGAGGGTCATTAAGACTATCTACAATACGAGGGTCATTAAGACTATCTACAATACGAGGGTCATTAAGACTATCTACAATACGAGGGTCATTAAGACTATCTACAATACGAGGGTCATTAAGACTATCTACAATACGAGGGTCATTAAGACTATCTACAATACGAGGGTCATTAAGACTATCTACAATAGGAGGGTCATTAAGACTATCTACAATACGAGGGTCATTAAGACTATCTACAATACGAGGGTCATTAAGACTATCTACAATACGAGGGTCATTAAAACTATCTACAATACGAGGGTCATTAAGACTATCTACAATACGAGGGTCATTAAGACTATCTACAATACGAGGGTCATTAAGACTATCTACAATACGAGGGTCATTAAGACTATCTACAATACGAGGGTCATTAAGACTATCTACAATACGAGGGTCATTAAGACTATCTACAATACGAGGGTCATTAAGACTATCTACAATACGAGGGTCATTAAGACTATCTACAATAGGAGGGTCATTAAGACTATCTACAATACGAGGGTCATTAAGACTATCTACAATACGAGGGTCATTAAGACTATCTACAATACGAGGGTCATTAAGACTATCTACAATACGAGGGTCATTAAGACTATCTACAATACGAGGGTCATTAAGACTATCTACAATACGAGGGTCATTACTAGGAATAAGGTAAAATTTACACGTATGTTAGCTAAAAAATAGAAAATCATTCCCCTCCCTTTCTGTAGCTACACCCCTCAAGGGAGGTTCCTTGACGCTGGTGAGGGGCTCTTGATCTAGGGAATTGGATTTGTGCTCCGGTTCCCTGAATTGAGCCTGAATACCTTCTAGCCCTCCCCACATGCGCTGTATAATCCTACGGGTTTAACGCTCCCCCATGATTATAATAATAATAATCTGTAGCTACATTTATCAGACACTTTTTGGCAGTCTTCTTGAACTGGTTCATGCTATGACTGGCTTTGACATGTGATGGCAGTCTGTTCCATTCCTTTATTGCTGTACAATAAAAGGTGTTTGAAGCCTGGCCACTGACTGTGGGTACTACAAAGTTGTGCTCTCTCCCCCTAGTACTATGATTGCTTTGGTTCCCAACCTTGACAAAATTGACAGCAAGATATTCTGGACACTGTTTGTGAGCAATTTTATAAACATGATTTAGCTTCAGTTGTTTTACTCTGTCTTCAACATTCAGCATATCCAACTGCTGTAATTCATCCTGGCCTACATGTTCTCTTGGTCCCAGCCCCAGGATGAATCTTACGATTTTGTTCTGGGTGATTTGCAGTCTATCTTTCAGTTTTTTTGCCAATGCAGTACCATGAAGAGCAAGCGTAATCCATATGGCAGTGTCTACCTACTGGGAGCCTCAGTAGGTAGACACTGTGCTTGTCTATACAGGAACTTCAGTCTGGCATTCGCTTTCTTTACTACACTGTTCCCTATCAATTCTCCTGACATGCATGGGTCAAAGGGGATTCCCATATATTTTACTGATGAAAGCAAAGTGATGGGCTCCCCATTACACTGGACATTAAAATTATTTACCCTTTTCAGTTTATGTTTCGTGCCAAAGAGAATGGCTTCAGTTTTTCCTAGGTGTAATGATAGTTTGTTGACTACTAACCATTTGCTGCAGGACTCCAGTTCCAGTGTTAAAACATTAGCTATATCTTGTGGGTCTTTACTTGGCACTAACAGGGCACTGTCATCTGCATACAGTAGGAGTTTGCACTTGACACTGATAGGCATGTCATTGACATAACATAAGAATAATAAGGGACCCAGAATACTACCTTGGGGAACTCCACATGTTATCGGCAGGGGTTCTGATTCCGTTTTGTTGATTTTGACTATTTGTCTCCTGTTGCTAAGGTAGGACTTAAACCAGTCTACAGAACCTATACCGATAGCTTGAAGTTTCTTACATAATATATTGCGGTTGACAGTATCGAAGGCCTTTCGCAGGTCTAAGGTTACCATACCTATGAGGTTCCCCTTGGACATTTCAGTTCTCAGGTAATCCATCAGATTAATTAGAGAGGTGTCAAGTACAGCAAGTGCTAGGCATCATTATGCTCGGTACAAGTGCTAGGCTTCACTGTGGTTGGTAAATAAAGTGCTAGGAGCCAACATGCTTGGTACAGCAAGTGCTAGGCTTCACTATGGTTGGTACAGCAAGTGCTAGGCGTCATTATGCTCGGTACAAGTGCTAGGAGTCACCATGCTTGGTACAGCAAGTGCTAGGCTTCACTTTGGTTGGTACAGCAAGTGCTAGGCTTCACTATGGTTGGTACAGAAAGTGCTAGGCTTCACTATGGTTAGTACAGCAAGTGCTAGGCTTCACTATGGTTGGTACAGCAAATGCTAGGCTTCACTATGGTTGGTACAGCAAGTGCTAGGCTTCACTATGGTTGGTACAGCAAGTGCTAGGCTTCACTATGGTTGGTACAGCAAGTGCTAGGCTTCACTGGTTGGTACAGAAAGTGATAGGCTTCACTATAGTTGGTACATCAAGTGCTAGGCTTCACTATGGTTGGTACAGCAAGTGCTAGGCTTCACTCTGGTTGTATAGCAAGTACTAGGCTTCACTATGGTTGGTACAGCAAGTGCTAGGCTTCACTCTGGTTGTATAGCAAGTACTAGGCTTCACTATGGTTGGTACAGCAAGTGATAGGCTTCACTATGGTTAGTACAGCAAGTGCTAGGCTTCACTATGGTTAGTACAGCAAGTGCTAGGCTTCACTATGGTTGGTACAGCAAGTGATAGGCTTCACTCTGATTGGTACAGAAAGTGCTAGGCTTCACTATGGTTGGTACAGCAAGTGCTAGGCGTCATTATGCTCGGTACAAGTGCTAGGAGTCACCATGCTTGGTACAGCAAGTGCTAGGCTTCACTTTGGTTGGTACAGCAAGTGCTAGGCATCACTATAGTTGGTACAGTAAGTGCTAGGCTTCACTATGGTTGGTACATCAAGTGCTAGGCTTTACTATGGTTGGTACAGCAAGTGCTAGGCTTCACTATGGTTGGTGCATCAAGTGCTAGGCTTCACTCTGGTTGTACAGCAAGTACTAGGCTTCACTATGGTTGGTACAGAAAGTGTTAGGCTTCACTATGGTTGGTACATCAAGTGCTAGGCTTCATTATGGTTGGTACATCAAGTGCTAGGCTTCACTATGGTTGGTACAGCAAGTGCTAGGCTTCACTATGGTTGGTACAGCAAGTGCTAGGCTTCACTATGGTTGGTACAGCAAGTGATAGGCTTCATTATGGTTGGTACATCAAAGGTTAGGCTTCACTATGGTTGGTACAGCAAGTGCAAGGCTTCATTATGGTTGGTACATCAAAGGCTAGGCTTCACTATGGTTGGTACATTAAGTGCTAGGCTTTGCCATGTTTGGTACATCAACTGCTAGGCTTCATTATGGTCGGTACTTCAAGTGCAAGGCTTCATTATGGTTGGTACATCAAAGGCTAGGCTTCACTATGGTTGGTACATCATGTGCTAGGCTTCCCCATGTTTGGTTCATCAAGTGCTAGGCTTCACTATGGTTGGTACATCAAAGGCTAGGCTTTACATTGGTTGGTACATCAAGTGCTAGGCTTCACCATGGTTGGTACATCAAGTGCTAGGCTTCACTATGGTTGGTACATCAAGTGCTAGGCTTCGCCATGATTGGTACATCAAGTCCTAGGCTTCACTATGGTTGGTACATCAAAGGATAGGCTTCACTATGGTTGGTACATCAAGTGCTAGGCTTCACTATGGTTGGTACATCAAAGGCTAGGCTTCACCATGGTTAGTACATCAAGTGCTAGGCTTCACTATGGTTGGTACATCAAAGGCTAGGCTTCACCATGGTTAGTACATCAAGTGCTAGGCTTCACTATGGTTGGTACATCAAGTGCTAGGCTTCACTATGGTTGGTACATCAAAGGCTAGGCTTCACTATGGTTGGTACATCAAGTGCTAGGCTTCACTATGGTTGGTACATCAAAGGCTAGGCTTCACCATGGTTAGTTCATCAAGTGCTAGGCTTCACTATGGTTGGCACATCAAAGGCTAGGCTTCACTATGGTTGGTACATCAAGTGCTAGGCTTCGCCATGTTTGGTACATCAAGTCCTAAGCTTCGCCATGTTTGGTACATCAAGTGCTAGGCTTCACTATGGTTGGTACATCAAGTGCTAGGCTTCACTATGGTTGGTACATCAAAGGCTAGGCTTCACCATGGTTAGTTCATCAAGTGCTAGGCTTCACTATGGTTGGTACATCAAGTACTAGGCTTCCCACCAGTGTCATAAGTGGAGGTCCAACCCCCCTCTCCCCCGTTGCTCCTCGTCGACTCTCACAAGTCGCCAGTAATCTTCCTGCATTAAAAATGTCATTAAAGCAGTGGGATTCATCTCTGAGAAGACCCACGTAATGAGGGGACATGTGTGACGTTTCTGACGTCCCCCCGACATCGTTTATCATTTATCAACTTTTCTTTGTTTGGTTTTTCTAAATTATTTATTCAAACATCAACATCTTGTTTATCCTCCCCGCTAAATCTATGTGATATGTGTATATCAATAATGTAATGCCGCCGCACAAGCAACCCCCTGTCCTGCTAGAAGGAAACCCTCGAAGCTACACCCATAAAGAAATGTTTAACGATATTCTCATCATCCAGGTAATAGTAACACTACAGCTCTGATGGAAGGAAACCTTTAAAGCTGCCGTAGTTATTGAACCTGTAGTGGGAAGTTTGACGACATCCTTATCGCCCTGCTGAAGGCTCCCAGCTCAGGCTGACAGATTTCAGTATTCTTTAAGAACCCATCTTCCGTGATGCCTTAGGTATAAACAAAAATCTTAGTCTGAAAGGTGATTTATGCAAGAGTGGCTGAACAATGACACGTATACGAGGGTAGCTGAACAATGGCACGTAGTTGAGGGTAGTTGAACAATGGCACGTATATGAGGGTAGTTGAACAATGGCACGTATATGAGGGTAGTTGAACAATGGCACGTAAACGATGGTAGTTGAACAATGGCGCGTATCCGAGGGTAGGTGAACACTGTCACATATACGAGGGTACCTGAACACTGTCACATGTACGAGGGTACCTGAACAAGGGTTAATAGCTACGCCCAGTGGTACTCTCTCATACACCTGGTCACTCAACACGGTGTGTGGCACTTGGAACAGTGTCAGTGTGCATCACGTTAGGCTGTATATTGATGCAAATTAAATTCTTCCTCAGTTACTGCTTTATAGCGCCTATATCAGACTTTATTAAGAACCTCCTGACCATGGCATGAGGACTGAACTTGACCCTAGTGATACATGAGGGACTAGGAATCAGTCCCATGGCATGAGGACTGAACTTGACCTTAGTGATACATGAGGGAGTAGGAATCAGTCCCATGGCATGAGGACTGAACTTGACCTTAGTGATACATGAGGGACTAGGAATCAGTCCCATGGCATGAGGACTTAATTGATAATCTTACTTTATTGATAACAATTATCTTACTGTTAAGAAGTTCTATCTTAAGATATACTGATAAAATATATTCTATACGATAACTTATTGATAACTTATTAAGATAATTCATCTATATTGCAGAAGTTTAGGTATTGTCTAAATCTAAATCTATATCTCTATGTTAGGGATTAAAGTATTATTGATAGTGTCAGCTTTAATATTAAGACTCGTCCAGTTGATAGGCTTCAAACTTGACAAACTAAGTATATTCGTGTGGTAATTGTGGGTATACCAGTGCCAATATACTTCTATAAAAGTATAGTTACGACATCAATTATTATTATTATTAATTATTATTTTTAATAATTATTAATTATTATTATTATTATTATTATTATTATTATTATTATTATTATTATTATTATTATTATTATTATTATTATTATTATTATAATTATTATTATTATTATTATTATTATTAATTATTATTATTATTATTATTATTATTATTATTATTATTATTATTATTATTATTATTATTATTATTATTATTATTACTATTAATTATTATTATTTATTAGTTCATTATTATTATTTTTTAATTATTATTAATTATTAGTTTAATTATTGTTATTATTATTATTATTATTATTATTATTATTATTATTATTATTATTATTAGTTATTTTTCATTATTATTATTGCTGATGTTGAGTGTTAATGTTTTTAATATTATAACTAAGGTGTGTGTTATAACCATGAGCGGATTAATACCTGCAGAGACCACAACCAAATTAATCTAATAAATAATCGTAAGATTCCTGCCACATTAGGGAAGCTTTACTGTGTACTCTGTGATGAACTTTACTGTGTACTCTGTGATGAACTTTACTGTGTACTCTGTGATAAACTTTACTGTGTACTCTGTGATAAACTTTACTGTGTACTCTGTGATGAACTTTACTGTGTACTCTGTGATAAACTTTACTGTGTACTCTGTGATAAACTTTACTGTGTACTCTGTGATGAACTTTACTGTGTACTCTGTGATAAACTTTACTGTGTACTCTGTGATGAACTTTACTGTGCACTCTGTGATAAACTTTACTGTGTACTCTGTGATGAACTTTACTGTGTACTCTGTGATGAACTTTACTGTGTACTCTGTGATGAACTTTACTGTGTACTCTGTGATGAACTTTACTGTGTACTCTGTGATGAACTTTACTGTGTACTCTGTGATAAACTTTACTGTGTACTCTGTGATAAACTTTACTGTGTACTCTGTGATAAACTTTACTGTGTACTCTGTGATAAACTTTACTGTGTACTCTGTGATGAACTTTACTGTGTACTCTGTGATAAACTTTACTGTGTACTCTGTGATGAACTTTACTGTGTACTCTGTAATAAACTTTACTGTGTACTCTGTGATAAACTTTACTGTGTACTCTGTGATAAACTTTACTGTGTACTCTGTGATAAACTTTACTGTGTACTCTGTGATAAACTTTACTGTGTACTCTGTGATGAACTTTACTGTGTACTCTGTGATAAACTTTACTGTGTACTCTGTGATAAACTTTACTGTGTACTCAGTGAACTTTACTGTGTACTCTGTCATAAACTTTACTGTGTACTCTGTGATGAACTTTACTGTGTACTCTGTGATGAACTTTACTGTGTACTCTGTGATAAACTTTACTGTGTACTCTGTGATAAACTTTACTGTGTACTCTGTGATAAACTTTACTGTGTACTCTGTGATGAACTTTACTGTGTACTCTGTGATAAACTTTACTGTGTACTCTGTGATAAACTTTACTGTGTACTCTGTGAACTTTACTGTGTACTCTGTGATAAACTTTACTGTGTACTCTGTGATGAACTTTACTGTGTACTCTGTGATGAACTTTACTGTGTACTCTGTGATAAACTTTACTGTGTACTCTGTGATGAACTTTACTGTGTACTCTGTGATAAACTTTACTGTGTACTCTGTGATAAACTTTACTGTGTACTCTGTGAACTTTACTGTGTACTCTGTGATGAACTTTACTGTGTACTCTGTGATGAACTTTACTGTGTACTCTGTGATGAACTTTACTGTGTACTCTGTGATGAACTTTACTGTGTACTCTGTGATAAACTTTACTGTGTACTCTGTGATAAACTTTACTGTGTACTCTGTGATGAACTTTACTGTGTACTCTGTGATAAACTTTACTGTGTACTCTGTGATAAACTTTACTGTGTACTCTGTGAACTTTACTGTGTACTCTGTGATGAACTTTACTGTGTACTCTGTGATGAACTTTACTGTGTACTCTGTGATGAACTTTACTGTGTACTCTTTGATGAACTTTACTGTGTACTCTGTGATAAACTTTACTGTGTACTCTGTGATGAACTTTACTGTGTACTCTGTGATGAACTTTACTGTGTACTCTGTGATGAACTTTACTGTGTACTCTGTGATGAACTTTACTGTGTACTCTGTGATAAACTTTACTGTGTACTCTGTGATAAACTTTACTGTGTACTCTGTGATGAACTTTACTGTGTACTCTGTGATGAACTTTACTGTGTACTCTGTGATAAACTTTACTGTGTACTCTGTGATGAACTTTACTGTGTACTCTGTGATAAACTTTACTGTGTACTCTGTGATAAACTTTACTGTGTACTCTGTGAACTTTACTGTGTACTCTGTGATGAACTTTACTGTGTACTCTGTGATGAACTTTACTGTGTACTCTGTGATGAACTTTACTGTGTACTCTGTGATGAACTTTACTGTGTACTCTGTGATAAACTTTACTGTGTACTCTGTGATGAACTTTACTGTGTACTCTGTGATGAACTTTACTGTGTACTCTGTGATGAACTTTACTGTGTACTCTGTGATGAACTTTACTGTGTACTCTGTGATAAACTTTACTGTGTACTCTGTGATAAACTTTACTGTGTACTCTGTGATGAACTTTACTGTGTACTCTGTGATGAACTTTACTGTGTACTCTGTGATAAACTTTACTGTGTACTCTGTGATGAACTTTACTGTGTACTCTGTGATAAACTTTACTGTGTACTCTGTGATAAACTTTACTGTGTACTCTGTGATGAACTTTACTGTGTACTCTGTGATGAACTTTACTGTGTACTCTGTGACGAACTTTACTGTGTACTCTGTGATGAACTTTACTGTGTACTCTGTGATAAACTTTACTGTGTACTCTGTGATAAACTTTACTGTGTACTCTGTGATAAACTTTACTGTGTACTCTGTGATGAACTTTACTGTGTACTCTGTAATAAACTTTACTGTGTACTCTCTGATGAACTTTACTGTGTACTCTGTGATAAACTTTACTGTGTACTCTGTGATAAACTTTACTGTGTACTCTGTGATAAACTTTACTGTGTACTCTGTGATAAACTTTACTGTGTACTCTGTGATGAACTTTACTGTGTACTCTGTGATGAACTTTACTGTGTACTCTGTGATGAACTTTACTGTGTACTCTGTGATAAACTTTACTGTGTACTCTGTGATAAACTTTACTGTGTACTCTGTGATGAACTTTACTGTGTACTCTGTGATAAACTTTACTGTGTACTCTGTGATAAACTTTACTGTGTACTCTGTGAACTTTACTGTGTACTCTGTGATGAACTTTACTGTGTACTCTGTGATGAACTTTACTGTGTACTCTGTGATGAACTTTACTGTGTACTCTTTGATGAACTTTACTGTGTACTCTGTGATAAACTTTACTGTGTACTCTGTGATGAACTTTACTGTGTACTCTGTGATGAACTTTACTGTGTACTCTGTGATGAACTTTACTGTGTACTCTGTGATGAACTTTACTGTGTACTCTGTGATAAACTTTACTGTGTACTCTGTGATAAACTTTACTGTGTACTCTGTGATGAACTTTACTGTGTACTCTGTGATGAACTTTACTGTGTACTCTGTGATAAACTTTACTGTGTACTCTGTGATGAACTTTACTGTGTACTCTGTGATAAACTTTACTGTGTACTCTGTGATAAACTTTACTGTGTACTCTGTGAACTTTACTGTGTACTCTGTGATGAACTTTACTGTGTACTCTGTGATGAACTTTACTGTGTACTCTGTGATGAACTTTACTGTGTACTCTGTGATGAACTTTACTGTGTACTCTGTGATAAACTTTACTGTGTACTCTGTGATGAACTTTACTGTGTACTCTGTGATGAACTTTACTGTGTACTCTGTGATGAACTTTACTGTGTACTCTGTGATGAACTTTACTGTGTACTCTGTGATAAACTTTACTGTGTACTCTGTGATAAACTTTACTGTGTACTCTGTGATGAACTTTACTGTGTACTCTGTGATGAACTTTACTGTGTACTCTGTGATAAACTTTACTGTGTACTCTGTGATGAACTTTACTGTGTACTCTGTGATAAACTTTACTGTGTACTCTGTGATAAACTTTACTGTGTACTCTGTGATGAACTTTACTGTGTACTCTGTGATGAACTTTACTGTGTACTCTGTGACGAACTTTACTGTGTACTCTGTGATGAACTTTACTGTGTACTCTGTGACAAACTTTACTGTGTACTCTGTGATAAACTTTACTGTGTACTCTGTGATAAACTTTACTGTGTACTCTGTGATGAACTTTACTGTGTACTCTGTAATAAACTTTACTGTGTACTCTCTGATGAACTTTACTGTGTACTCTGTGATAAACTTTACTGTGTACTCTGTGATAAACTTTACTGTGTACTCTGTGATAAACTTTACTGTGTACTCTGTGATAAACTTTACTGTGTACTCTGTGATGAACTTTACTGTGTACTCTGTGATGAACTTTACTGTGTACTCTGTGATGAACTTTACTGTGTACTCTGTGATGAACTTTACTGTGTACTCTGTGATGAACTTTACTGTGTACTCTGTGATAAACTTTACTGTGTACTCTGTGATAAACTTTACTGTGTACTCTGTGAAAAACTTTACTGTGTACTCTGTGATGAACTTTACTGTGTACTCTGTGATAAACTTTACTGTGTACTCTCTGATGAACTTTACTGTGTACTCTGTGATAAACTTTACTGTGTACTCTGTGATAAACTTTACTGTGTACTCTGTGATAAACTTTACTGTGTACTCTGTGATAAACTTTACTGTGTACTCTGTGATGAACTTTACTGTGTACTCTGTGATGAACTTTACTGTGTACTCTGTGATGAACTTTACTGTGTACTCTGTGATGAACTTTACTGTGTACTCTGTGATGAACTTTACTGTGTACTCTGTGATGAACTTTACTGTGTACTCTGTGATGAACTTTACTGTGTACTCTGTGATAAACTTTACTGTGTACTCTGTGATAAACTTTACTGTGTACTCTGTGATAAACTTTACTGTGTACTCTGTGATAAACTTTACTGTGTACTCTGTGATAAACTTTACTGTGTACTCTGTGATGAACTTTACTGTGTACTCTGTGATGAACTTTACTGTGTACTCTGTGATGAACTTTACTGTGTACTCTGTGATGAACTTTACTGTGTACTCTGTGATGAACTTTACTGTGTACTCTGTGATAAACTTTACTGTGTACTCTGTGATAAACTTTACTGTGTACTCTGTGAAAAACTTTACTGTGTACTCTGTGATGAACTTTACTGTACTCTGTGATAAACTTTACTGTGTACTCTCTGATGAACTTTACTGTGTACTCTGTGATAAACTTTACTGTGTACTCTGTGATAAACTTTACTGTGTACTCTGTGATAAACTTTACTGTGTACTCTGTGATAAACTTTACTGTGTACTCTGTGATGAACTTTACTGTGTACTCTGTGATGAACTTTACTGTGTACTCTGTGATAAACTTTACTGTGTACTCTGTGATAAACTTTACTGTGTACTCTGTGATGAACTTTACTGTGTACTCTGTGATAAACTTTACTGTGTACTCTCTGATGAACTTTACTGTGTACTCTGTGATAAACTTTACTGTGTACTCTGTGATAAACTTTACTGTGTACTCTGTGATAAACTTTACTGTGTACTCTGTGATAAACTTTACTGTGTACTCTGTGATAAACTTTACTGTGTACTCTGTGATGAACTTTACTGTGTACTCTGTGATAAACTTTACTGTGTACTCTGTGATAAACTTTACTGTGTACTCTGTGATAAACTTTACTGTGTACTCTGTGATGAACTTTACTGTGTACTCTGTGATGAACTTTACTGTGTACTCTGTGATAAACTTTACTGTGTACTCTGTGATAAACTTTACTGTGTACTCTGTGAAAAACTTTACTGTGTACTCTGTGATGAACTTTACTGTGTACTCTGTGATAAACTTTACTGTGTACTCTCTGATGAACTTTACTGTGTACTCTGTGATAAACTTTACTGTGTACTCTGTGATAAACTTTACTGTGTACTCTGTGATAAACTTTACTGTGTACTCTGTGATAAACTTTACTGTGTACTCTGTGATGAATTTTACTGTGTACTCTGTGATGAACTTTACTGTGTACTCTGTGATAAACTTTACTGTGTACTCTGTGATAAACTTTACTGTGTACTCTGTGATGAACTTTACTGTGTACTCTGTGATAAACTTTACTGTGTACTCTCTGATGAACTTTACTGTGTACTCTGTGATAAACTTTACTGTGTACTCTGTGATAAACTTTACTGTGTACTCTGTGATAAACTTTACTGTGTACTCTGTGATAAACTTTACTGTGTACTCTGTGATAAACTTTACTGTGTACTCTGTGATGAACTTTACTGTGTACTCTGTGATAAACTTTACTGTGTACTCTGTGATAAACTTTACTGTGTACTCTGTGATAAACTTTACTGTGTACTCTGTGATGAACTTTACTGTGTACTCTGTGATGAACTTTACTGTGTACTCTGTGATAAACTTTACTGTGTACTCTGTGATGAACTTTACTGTGTACTCTGTGATGAACTTTACTGTGTACTCTGTGATAAACTTTACTGTGTACTCTGTGATGAACTTTACTGTGTACTCTGTGATAAACTTTACTGTGTACTCTGTGATGAACTTTACTGTGTACTCTGTGATAAACTTTACTGAGTACTCTGTGATAAACTTTACTGTGTACTCTGTGATAAACTATACTGTGTACTCTGTAATGAACTTTACTGTGTACTCTGTGATAAACTTTACTGTGTACTCTGTGATGAACTTTACTGTGTACTCTGTGATGAACTTTACTGTGTACTCTGTGATAAACTTTACTGTGTACTCTCTGATGAACTTTACTGTGTACTCTGTGATAAATTTTACTGTGTACTCTGTGATCAACTTTACTGTGTACTCTCTGATGAACTTTACTGTGTACTCTGTGATGAACTTTACTGTGTACTCTGTGATAAACTTTACTGTGTACTCTCTGATGAACTTTACTGTGTACTCTGTGATAAACTTTACTGTGTACTCTGTGATAAACTTTACTGTGTACTCTGTGATAAACTTGACTGTGTACTCTGTGATAAACTTTACTGTGTACTCTGTGATGAACTTTACTGTGTACTCTGTGATGAACTTTAATGTGTACTCTGTGATGAACTTTACTGTGTACTCTGTGATGAACTTTACTGTGTACTCTGTGATAAAATTTACTGTGTACTCTGTGATAAACTTTACTGTGTACTCTGTGATAAACTTTACTGTGTACTCTGTGATGAACTTTACTGTGTACTCTGTGATAAACTTTACTGTGTACTCTGTGATGAACTTTACTGTGTACTCTGTGATGAACTTTACTGTGTACTCTGTGATAAACTTTACTGTGTACTCTGTGATAAACTTGACTGTGTACTCTGTGATAAACTTTACTGTGTACTCTGTGATGAACTTTACTGTGTACTCTGTGATGAACTTTAATGTGTACTCTGTGATGAACTTTACTGTGTACTCTGTGATGAACTTTACTGTGTACTCTGTGATAAAATTTACTGTGTACTCTGTGATAAACTTTACTGTGTACTCTGTGATGAACTTTACTGTGTACTCTGTGATGAACTTTACTGTCTTTTTTCTTGGTTGTTGTTGTATGATCAGTTAGTCTGGTATATATGATCGGTTAGTCTGGTATATATGATCGGTTAGTCTGGTATATATGATCAGTTAGTCTGGTATATATGATCAGTTAGTCTGGTATATATGATCGGTTAGTCTGGTATATATGATCAGTTAGTCTGGTATATATCATCAGTTAGTCTGGTATATATGATCAGTTAGTCTGGTATATATCATCAGTTAGTCTGGTATATATCATCAGTTAGTCTGGTATATATGATCAGTTAGTCTGGTATATATGATCAGTTAGTCTGGTATATATGATCAGTTAGTCTGGTATATATGATCAGTTAGTCTGGTATATATCATCAGTTAGTCTGGTATATATCATCAGTTAGTCTGGTATATATGATCAGTTAGTCTGGTATATATGATCAGTTAGTCTGGTATATATCATCAGTTAGTCTGGTATATATCATCAGTTAGTCTGGTATATATCATCAGTTAGTCTGGTATATATGATCAGTTAGTCTGGTATATATGATCAGTTAGTCTGGTATATATGATCAGTTAGTCTGGTATATATGATCAGTTAGTCTGGTATATATCATCAGTTAGTCTGGTATATATCATCAGTTAGTCTGGTATATATGATCAGTTAGTCTGGTATATATGATCAGTTAGTCTGGTATATATGATCAGTTAGTCTGGTATATATGATCAGTTAGTCTGGTATATATCATCAGTTAGTCTGGTATATATGATCAGTTAGTCTGGTATATATGATCAGTTAGTCTGGTATATATGATCAGTTAGTCTGGTATATATCATCAGTTAGTCTGGTATATATGATCAGTTAGTCTGGTATATATGATCAGTTAGTCTGGTATATATGATCAGTTAGTCTGGTATATATGATCAGTTAGTCTGGTATATATGATCAGTTAGTCTGGTATATATGATCAGTTAGTCTGGTATATATGATCAGTTAGTCTGGTATATATGATCAGTTAGTCTGGTATATATCATCAGTTAGTCTGGTATATATGATCAGTTAGTCTGGTATATATGATCAGTTAGTCTGGTATATATGATCAGTTAGTCTGGTATATATCATCAGTTAGTCTGGTATATATGATCAGTTAGTCTGGTATATATCATCAGTTAGTCTGGTATATATCATCAGTTAGTCTGGTATATATGATCAGTTAGTCTGGTATATATGATCAGTTAGTCTGGTATATATGATCAGTTAGTCTGGTATATATGATCAGTTAGTCTGGTATATATCATCAGTTAGTCTGGTATATATGATCAGTTAGTCTGGTATATATGATCAGTTAGTCTGGTATATATGATCAGTTAGTCTGGTATATATGATCAGTTAGTCTGGTATATATGATCAGTTAGTCTGGTATATATGATCAGTTAGTCTGGTATATATCATCAGTTAGTCTGGTATATATGATCAGTTAGTCTGGTATATATGATCAGTTAGTCTGGTATATATGATCAGTTAGTCTGGTATATATCATCAGTTAGTCTGGTATATATCATCAGTTAGTCTGGTATATATCATCAGTTAGTCTGGTATATATGATCAGTTAGTCTGGTATATATGATCAGTTAGTCTGGTATATATGATCAGTTAGTCTGGTATATATCATCCAGGATTCCAGGTGAATGTGCACCTCTTCTGATATATTTATTATGATACTTGCAGGTTCACTTCCTGCTGTGTTGTTAACACGTAGGTTCACTTCCTGCTGTGTTGTTAACACGTAGGTTCACTTCCTGCTGTGTTGTTAACACGTAGGTTCACTTCCTGCTGTGTTGTTAACTCGCAGGTTCACTTCCTGCTGTGTTGTTAACACGCAGGTTCACTTCCTGCTGTGTTGTTAACACGTAGGTTCACTTTCTGCTGTGTTGTTAACTCGCAGGTTCACTTCCTGCTGTGTTGTTAACACGCAGGTTCACTTCCTGCTGTGTTGTTAACACGTAGGTTCACTTCCTGCTGTGTTGTTAACTCGCAGGTTCACTTCCTGCTGTGTTGTTAACACGTAGGTTCACTTCCTGCTGGGTTGTTAACACGTAGGTTCACTTCCTGCTGGGTTGTTAACACGTAGGTTCACTTCCTGCTGGGTTGTTAACACGTAGGTTCACTTCCTGCTGTGTTGTTAACACGTAGGTTCACTTCCTGCTGTGTTGTTAACTCGCAGGTTCACTTCCTGCTGTGTTGTTAACACGCAGGTTCACTTCCTGCTGGGTTGTTAACACGTAGGTTCACTTCCTGCTGTGTTGTTAACTCGCAGGTTCACTTCCTGCTGTGTTGTTAACTCGCAGGTTCACTTACTGCTGGGTTGTTAACACGCAGGTTCACTTCCTGCTGTGTTGTTAACTCGCAGGTTCACTTACTGCTGGGTTGTTAACACGCAGGTTCACTTACTGCTGGGTTGTTAACACGCAGGTTCACTTCCTGCTGTGTTGTTAACTCGCAGGTTCACTTCCTGCTGTGTTGTTAACACGCAGGTTCACTTCCTGCTGGGTTGTTAACACGCAGGTTCACTTCCTGCTGTGTTGTTAACTCGCAGGTTCACTTACTGCTGTGTTGTTAACACGCAGGTTCACTTACTGCTGTGTTGTTGACACGCAGGTTCACTTCCTGCTGTGTTGTTAACACGCAGGTTCACTTACTGCTGTGTTGTTAACACGCAGGTTCACTTCCTGCTGGGTTGTTAACACGCAGGTTCACTTCCTGCTGTGTTGTTAACACGCAGGTTCACTTACTGCTGTGTTGTTAACACGCAGGTTCACTTACTGCTGTGTTGTTAACACGCAGGTTCACTTCCTGCTGTGTTGTTAACTCGCAGGTTCACTTACTGCTGTGTTGTTAACACGCAGGTTCACTTACTGCTGTGTTGTTAACACGCAGGTTCACTTCCTGCTGTGTTGTTAACACGCAGGTTCACTTACTGCTGTGTTGTTAACACGAAGGTTCACTTACTGCTGTGTTGTTAACACGCAGGTTCACTTACTGCTGTGTTGTTAACACGCAGGTTCACTTACTGCTGTGTTGTTAACACGCAGGTTCACTTACTGCTGTGTTGTTAACACGCAGGTTCACTTACTGCTGTGTTGTTAACACGCAGGTTCACTTCCTGCTGTGTTGTTAACTCGCAGGTTCACTTACTGCTGTGTTGTTAACACGTAGGTTCACTTACTGCTGTGTTGTTAACACGCAGGTTCACTTACTGCTGTGTTGTTAACACGCAGGTTCACTTCCTGCTGTGTTGTTAACACGTAGGTTCACTTACTGCTGTGTTGTTAACACGCAGGTTCACTTACTGCTGTGTTGTTAACACGCAGGTTCACTTACTGCTGTGTTGTTAACACGCAGGTTCACTTCCTGCTGTGTTGTTAACTCGCAGGTTCACTTACTGCTGTGTTGTTAACACGCAGGTTCACTTACTGCTGTGTTGTTAACACGCAGGTTCACTTCCTGCTGTGTTGTTAACACGCAGGTTCACTTACTGCTGTGTTGTTAACACGAAGGTTCACTTACTGCTGTGTTGTTAACACGCAGGTTCACTTACTGCTGTGTTGTTAACACGCAGGTTCACTTACTGCTGTGTTGTTAACACGCAGGTTCACTTACTGCTGTGTTGTTAACACGCAGGTTCACTTACTGCTGTGTTGTTAACACGCAGGTTCACTTCCTGCTGTGTTGTTAACTCGCAGGTTCACGTACTGCTGTGTTGTTAACACGTAGGTTCACTTCTTGCTGGGTTGTTAACACGTAGGTTCACTTCCTGCTGTGTTGTTAACACGTAGGTTCACTTCCTGCTGTGTTGTTAACACGTAGGTTCACTTCCTGTTGTGTTGTTAACACGTAGGTTCACTTCCTGCTGGGTTGTTAACACGTAGGTTCACTTCCTGCTGTGTTGTTAACACGTAGGTTCACTTCCTGCTGTGTTGTTAACACGTAGGTTCACTTCCTGCTGTGTTGTTAACACGTAGGTTCACTTCCTGCTGGGTTGTTAACACGTAGGTTCCCTTCCTGCTGGGTTGTTAACACGCAGGTTCACTTCCTGCTGTGTTGTTAACAAGCAGGTTCACTTCCTGCTGTGTTGTTAACACGCAGGTTCACTTCCTGCTGTGTTGTTAACAAGCAGGTTCACTTCCTGCTGGGTTGTTAACACGCAGGTTCACTTCCTGCTGTGTTGTTAACAAGCAGGTTCACTTCCTGCTGGGTTGTTAACACGCAGGTTCACTTCCTGCTGTGTTGTTAACAAGCAGATTCACTTCCTACTGGGTTGTTAACACGTAGGTTCACTTCCTGCTGGGTTGTTAACACGCAGGTTCACTTCCTGCTGGGTTGTTAACACGTAGGTTCACTTCCCGCTGGGTTGTTAACACGTTGGTTCACTTCCTGCTGGGTTGTTAACACGTAGGTTCACTTCCTGCTGTGTTGTTAACACGTAGGTTCACTTCCTGCTGTGTTGTTAACACGTAGGTTCACTTCCTGCTGGGTTGTTAACACGTAGGTTCACTTCCCGCTGGGTTGTTAACACGTTGGTTCACTTCCTGCTGGGTTGTTAACACGTAGGTTCACTTCCTGCTGGGTTGTTAACACGTTGGTTCACTTCCTTCTGGGTTGTTAACACGTAGGTTCACTTCCTGCTGGGTTGTTAACACGTAGGTTCACTTCCCGCTGGGTTGTTAACACGTAGGTTCACTTCCTGCTGGGTTGTTAACACATAGGTTCACTTCCTGCTGGGTTAACACGTAGGTTCACTTCCTGCTGGGTTGACACGTAGGTTCACTTCCTGCTGGGTTAACACGTCGGTTCACTTCCTGCTGGGTTAACACGTAGGATCACTTCCTGCTGGGTTGACACGTAGGTTCACTTCATGCTGGGCTGACACGTAGGTTCACTTCCTGCTGGGTTGTTAACACATAGGTTCACTTCCTGCTGGGTTGTTAACACGTAGGTTCACTTCCTGCTGGGTTGTTAACACGTAGGTTCACTTCCCGCTGGGTTGTTAACACGTAGGTTCACTTCCCGCTGGGTTGTTAACACGTAGGTTCACTTCCCGCTGTGTTGTTAACACGTAGGTTCACTTCCTGATGAGTTGTTAACAGGTAGGTTCACTTCCTGCTGGGTTGTTAACCCTTTCCCTGAACCTTTCATAGAGCCACCCTATCTTACATTCCCTATCTTACACGCCCTCTAAGTCATCCTGTTTCCTTTCATCCTCTCTGAATGTCTGAAACACCTCAGAAACCCCTCCTCAGCCCTCTAAATAATATTTGTAGTAACCCCGCACTTCCCCCAGTCTACAAACTACGAATTCTCTGCATAGTATTCACACCAAACATGACCCTCAGATATGACCCTCAGACATGACATCTCCACTGCCTCCTGCCTCCTTTCTACAACATTCACAACCCCTGCTTCACACCCATATAAGAGCATTATTACCACTTTACTCTCATACATTCCACTCTTTGCTTCCATGTATAACGTTCTTTGTCTCCAGAGATTCCTCTGTGCATCACTCATCTTTCCCCCCCTGGTCAGTTCTATTTTTTACCTCGTCTTTTGTATACCCATCTGCTTACAAATCCACTCCCATATATCTGAACACATTCACTTCCTCTATACTCCCTACCGCCAATCTCACATCCAATCTTTTATTACCTAATTTTATTGATGCCGTCATATGTTTCTCTTTCCAATGTTCACTCTTAATTTCCTTCTTTTACATACCCTTCCAAATTTGTCCACCAACCTTTGCAACTTGTCTTCAGAATCTTCCAAAACTGTCACCAGCCAAGAGCAACTGTGACAACCACTTTGTGTTAGATTCTTTTCTTTTAATCCCACACATCTTACCGACACCCTCGCATTCACTCCTCTTAAAACCCCATCTATAAATTTATTAAACAACCTGGTGGCATCACAAATCTCTGTCTAAAACCTACTTCTAATGGAAAATAATCTCCCTCTCTCCTATATACTCTAACCTGAGCCTCACTATCTTCGTAAAAAACTCTTAACTGATTTCAGAAACCTACCATGTAGCTTCAGAAACCTACCATGTAGCTTCAGAAACCTACCATGTAGCTTCAGAAACCTACCATGTAGCTTCAGAAACCTACCATGTAGCTTCAGAAACCTACCACGTAGCTTCAGAAACCTACCATGTAGCTTCAGAAACCTACCATGTAGCTTCAGAAACCTACCATGTAGCTTCAGAAACCTACCATGTAGCTTCAGAAACCTACCATGTAGCTTCAGAAACCTACCATGTAGCTTCAGAAACCTACCATGTAGCTTCAGAAACCTACCATGTAGCTTGTGAGCTTACCGATAGCTTATCAAATTTTGTTGTATTAAGTAAGTTGTGGAATGCAGAGTTATAGTTTGGGATCAAAGGGAAAAGCACTGTTTTTATCAGCCACACCTTAGTTAGGTTTTTACCAACCACACCTTAGTTAGGTTTTTACCAACCACACCTTAGTTAGGTTTTTACCAACCACACCTTAGTTAGGTTTTTACCAACCACACCTTAGTTAGGTTTTTACCAACCACACCTTAGTTAGGTTTTTACCAACCACACCTTAGTTAGGTTTTTACCAACCACACCTTAGTTAGGTTTTTACCAACCACACCTTAGTTAGGTTTTTACCAACCACACCTTAGTTAGGTTTTTACCAACCACACCTTAGTTAGGTTTTTACCAACCACACCTTAGTTAGGTTTTTACCAACCACACCTTAGTTAGGTTTTTACCAACCACACCTTAGTTAGGTTTTTACCAACCACACCTTAGTTAGGTTTTTACCAACCACACCTTAGTTAGGTTTTTACCAACCACACCTTAGTTAGGTTTTTACCAACCACACCTTAGTTAGGTTTTTACCAACCACACCTTAGTTAGGTTTTTACCAACCACACCTTAGTTAGGTTTTTACCAACCACACCTTAGTTAGGTTTTTACCAACCACACCTTAGTTAGGTTTTTACCAACCACACCTTAGTTAGGTTTTTACCAACCACACCTTAGTTAGGTTTTTACCAACCACACCTTAGTTAGGTTTTTACCAACCACACCTTAGTTAGGTTTTTACCAACCACACCTTAGTTAGGTTTTTACCAACCACACCTTAGTTAGGTTTTTACCAACCACACCTTAGTTAGGTTTTTACCAACCACACCTTAGTTAGGTTTTTACCAACCAAACCTAAGTTAGGTTTTTACCAGCCAAACCTAAGTTAGGTTTTTACCAACCAAACCTAAGTTAGGTTTTTACCAACCAAACCTAAGTTAGGTTTTTACCAACCACACCTTAGTTAGGTTTTTACCAACCACACCTTAGTTAGGTTTTTACCAACCAAACCTAAGTTAGGTTTTTACCAGCCAAACCTAAGTTAGGTTTTTACCAACCAAACCTAAGTTAGGTTTTTACCAACCAAACCTAAGTTAGGTTTTTACCAACCACACCTTAGTTAGGTTTTTACCAGCCAAACCTAAGTTAGGTTTTTACCAGCCAAACCTAAGTTAGGTTTTTACCAACCAAACCTAAGTTAGGTTTTTACCAACCAAACCTAAGTTAGGTTTTTACCAACCACACCTTAGTTAGGTTTTTACCAGCCAAACCTAAGTTAGGTTTTTACCAACCACACCTTAGTTAGGTTTTTACCAACCACACCTTAGTTAGGTTTTTACCAACCACACCTTAGTTAGGTTTTTACCAACCACACCTTAGTTAGGTTTTTACCAACCACACCTTAGTTAGGTTTTTACCAACCACACCTTAGTTAGGTTTTTACCAACCACACCTTAGTTAGGTTTTTACCAACCACACCTTAGTTAGGTTTTTACCAACCACACCTTAGTTAGGTTTTTACCAACCACACCTTAGTTAGGTTTTTACCAACCACACCTTAGTTAGGTTTTTACCAACCACACCTTAGTTAGGTTTTTACCAACCACACCTTAGTTAGGTTTTTACCAACCGCACCTTAGTTAGGTTTTTACCAACCACACCTTAGTTAGGTTTTTACCAACCACACCTTAGTTAGGTTTTTACCAACCACACCTAAGTTAGGTTTTTACCAACCACTCCTTAGTTAGGTTTTTACCAACCACACCTAAGTTAGGTTTTTACCAACCAAACCTAAGTTAGGTTTTTACCAGCCAAACCTAAGTTAGGTTTTTACCAACCACACCTTAGTTAGGTTTTTACCAACCAAACCTAAGTTAGGTTTTTACCAGCCAAACCTAAGTTAGGTTTTTACCAACCAAACCTAAGTTAGGTTTTTACCAACCAAACCTAAGTTAGGTTTTTACCAACCACACCTTAGTTAGGTTTTTACCAGCCAAACCTAAGTTAGGTTTTTACCAGCCAAACCTAAGTTAGGTTTTTACCAACCAAACCTAAGTTAGGTTTTTACCAGCCAAACCTAAGTTAGGTTTTTACCAACCAAACCTAAGTTAGGTTTTTACCAACCACACCTTAGTTAGGTTTTTACCAGCCAAACCTAAGTTAGGTTTTTACCAGCCAAACCTAAGTTAGGTTTTTACCAACCACACCTTAGTTAGGTTTTTACCAACCAAACCTAAGTTAGGTTTTTACCAACCAAACCTAAGTTAGGTTTTTACCAGCCAAACCTAAGTTAGGTTTTTACCAGCCAAACCTAGGTTAGGTTTTTACCAACCAAACCTAAGTTAGGTTTTTACCAACCAAGCCTTAGTTAGGTTTTTACCAGCCAAACCTAAGTTAGGTTTTTACCAACCACACCTTAGTTAGGTTTTTACCAGCCAAACCTAAGTTAGGTTTTTACCAACCAAACCTTAGTTAGGTTTTTACCAGCCAAACCTAAGTTAGGTTTTTACCAACCACACCTTAGTTAGGTTTTTACCAGCCAAACCTAAGTTAGGTTTTTACCAACCACACCTTAGTTAGGTTTTTACCAGCCAAACCTAAGTTAGGTTTTTACCAACCAAACCTTAGTTAGGTTTTTACCAGCCAAACCTAAGTTAGGTTTTTACCAACCACACCTTAGTTAGGTTTTTACCAGCCAAACCTAAGTTAGGTTTTTACCAACCACACCTTAGTTAGGTTTTTACCAGCAAAACCTAAGTTAGGTTTTTACCAACCACACCTTAGTTAGGTTTTTACCAGCCAAACCTAAGTTAGGTTTTAACCAACCACACCTTAGTTAGGTTTTTACCAGCCAAACCTAAGTTAGGTTTTTACCAACCAAACCTAAGTTAGGTTTTTACCAACCAAACCTAAGTTAGGTTTTTACCAACCACACCTTAGTTAGGTTTTTACCAACCAAACCTAAGTTAGGTTTTTACCAACCAAACCTAAGTTAGGTTTTTACCAACCAAACCTAAGTTAGGTTTTTACCAACCAAACCTAAGTTAGGTTTTTACCAACCAAACCTAAGTTAGGTTTTTACCAGCCAAACCTAAGTTAGGTTTTTACCAACCAAACCTAAGTTAGGTTTTTACTAACCAAACCTAAGTTAGGTTTTTACCAACCAAACCTAAGTTAGGTTTTTACCAACCAAACCTAAGTTAGGTTTTTACCAACCAAACCTAAGTTAGGTTTTTACCAACCAAACCTAAGTTAGGTTTTTACCAACCAAACCTAAGTTAGGTTTTTACCAACCAAACCTAAGTTAGGTTTTTACCAGCCAAACCTAAGTTAGGTTTTTACCAACCAAACCTAAGTTAGGTTTTTACCAACCAAACCTAAGTTAGGTTTTTACCAGCCAAACCTAAGTTAGGTTTATACCAACCAAACCTAAGTTAGGTTTTTACCAACCAAACCTAAGTTAGGTTTTTACCAACCAAACCTAAGTTAGGTTTTTACCAACCACACCTTAGTTAGGTTTTTACCAACCAAACCTAAGTTAGGTTTTTACCAGCCAAACCTAAGTTAGGTTTTTACCAGCCAAACCTAAGTTAGGTTTTTACCAACCACACCTTAGTTAGGTTTTTACCAACCACACCTTAGTTAGGTTTTTACCAACCAAACCTAAGTTAGGTTTTTACCAACCACACCTTAGTTAGGTTTTTACCAACCACACCTTAGTTAGGTTTTTACCAACCACACCTTAGTTAGGTTTTTACCAACCAAACCTAAGTTAGGTTTTTACCAACCAAACCTAAGTTAGGTTTTTACCAACCAAACCTAAGTTAGGTTTTTACCAACCAAACCTAAGTTAGGTTTTTACCAACCAAACCTAAGTTAGGTTTTTACCAACCAAACCTAAGTTAGTTTTTACCAACCAAACCTAAGTTAGGTTTTTACCAACCAAACCTAAGTTAGGTTTTTACCAACCAAACCTAAGTTAGTTTTTACCAACCAAACCTAAGTTAGTTTTTACCAGCCAAACCTAAGT
This sequence comes from Cherax quadricarinatus, assembly GCF_038502225.1. Taxonomy (NCBI): domain Eukaryota; kingdom Metazoa; phylum Arthropoda; class Malacostraca; order Decapoda; family Parastacidae; genus Cherax; species Cherax quadricarinatus. The sequence goes on from NC_091295.1 coordinate 15,089,022, forward strand.
TAGGTTTTTACCAACCAAACCTAAGTTAGGTTTTTACCAACCAAACCTAAGTTAGTTTTTACCAACGAAACCTAAGTTAGGTTTTTACCAACCAAACCTAAGTTAGGTTTTTACCAACCAAACCTAAGTTAGCTTTTACCAGCCAAACCTAAGTTAGGTTTTTACCAACCAAACCTAAGTTAGGTTTTTACCAACCAAACCTAAGTTAGGTTTTTACCAGCCAAACCTAAGTTAGTTTTTACCAGCCAAACCTAAGTTAGGTTTTTACCAGCCAAACCTAAGTTAGGTTTTTACCAACCAAACCTAAGTTAGGTTTTTACCAGCCAAACCTAAGTTAGGTTTTTACCAACCAAACTTAAGTTAGGTTTTTACCAACCAAACCTAAGTTAGGTTTTTACCAGCCAAACCTAAGTTAGGTTTTTACCAGCCAAACCTAAGTTAGGTTTTTACCAACCAAACCTAAGTTAGGTTTTTACCAGCCAAACCTAAGTTAGGTTTTTACCAACCAAACCTAAGTTAGGTTTTTACCAACCAAACCTAAGTTAGGCTTTTACCAGCCAAACCTAAGTTAGGTTTTTACCATCCAAACCTAAGTTAGGTTTTTACCAGCCAAACCTAAGTTAGGTTTTTACCAACCAAACCTAAGTTAGGTTTTTACCAGCCAAACCTAAGTTAGGCTTTTACCAACCAAACCTAAGTTAGGTTTTTCTTAAAAACAGTTTTTCTGCTTACACAAAGTTAGCTTCATTACACAACTCAGTTACTATTGAATAATTTACATAATAAAAAGAACACTAGGTCCTAAACTCTATATTAAACTCAGCTTTTACAAGAGTTGCAAGAGAAAGTTGATAGACCAGCGGAGACTGCAATAGAAAGTTACTGCAAGAAAGTTACTGAATAAGGAACATGTGCAACACCTGAATAAGGAACATGTGCAATACATGAAAGATAAAACATCAGACTGGAGGGAGGAAGTGAATGTGTTGAGATACTTACGAGTGGATTGTCATCAGAGATGGTTGTATGGAAGACCAAGTGAACCATAACACTGACCTTCACGTCTGACTTTCTGATTCCACATTTTATGTTTCACATCAACCTTCTACTCTCACTATCACTGATCTGATGTATCTCTGGTCCCTCTATAACCATCCTCAAGTCTACCCACCAATTTATTATTATTATTATTATTATTATTATTATTATTATTATTATTATTATTATTATCATTATTACTATTATTATTATTATTATTATATATATATATATATATATATATATATATATATATATATATATATATATATATATATATATATATATATATATATATATATATATATATATATATATATATATATATATATATATATATATATATATATATATATATATATATGTTGGTTCTCCCTTACCATGAAAACTTGGTTGATATGCCTTCTCTTCTTAAGACTTTTAATATTAAAGTTGTGTTTAAAAACCTTGATACAGTAAAAAAAACTTTTGATAAAGAATTCTCCCCAAAATGCTGATGGATGTGTCTATAAGATTCCTTGTAAAATTTGCGATAAAGTTTATTACGGTCAAACTGGTAAAAGTCTCGAACTAAGATTAAAACAACATAAATATAGCATTAGAACTGGACAAGATTCCAATGCTCTATTTATTCATGTAAGAGATTTTAACCATCCAATTGATTTTCAAAAAGTTGAGAAAGTAGTATCAAGCAAGTCCATGGTCGACAGAAATATAATTGAATCTTGTTTCATAAAAAGCAGTTTTGACAATAATATGAATATTTCCTTTGGTTTATATAAATTAGATTGTTAGTGGGATGTCGTGAGGACCTGTCTAGTTGGTCCAGCGGACCTACTGCAGTGTTCCTCTTTTCTTATGAGTCCGGTATTGTCGTGCGTCAGGTGTTTCTTTGTTGTGGGAGTTGACTGTGAGGTGTAGTCTAAGCCCTTTAATTGCCTTCCTTTGATGTATTACTTTCATAGTTCCTTGGCAATGTGAGTAGTCACGAAAGCGCTTGGAATTTCACTACTCTTTCACAGTGGTTGTTTTGCATATATATATATATATATATATATATATATATATATATATATATATATATATATATATATATATATGTGTGTGTGTGTGTGTGTGTGTGTGTGTGTGTGTGTGTGTGTGTGTGTGTGTATAATTTTTTTCTATTTATTGTGGGAGCCTTTTTTTGTGTACGGTGGTTCAGCTGGACAATGTGGACAACAATATGGACAATATGGACAATATGGACAACAATATGGACAATATGGACAATATGGACAACAATATGGACAATATGGACAACAATATGGACAACAATATGGACAATATGGACAACAATATGGACAATATGGACAACAATATGGACAATATGGACAACAATATGGACAATATGGACAACAATATGGACAATGGTAAATCCGGTAATGGAAAATTTCTATGGTGCCCCCCTTCCCTTGATGCCCTAAACACGTGCTTATTTTGCTTAATGGTTAATCCTTCTCTGCTTATTACAGGTGTTGCAGGATGGTGTGTGAGGTGCGGCGGCAGCAAGTGTGTAGGTGAGCACCAGTAGTGAGCACCAACAGTGAGCACCATGGAGAGCGCTTGTGTGAAGCTGTGAGCTCCAGACATGGTGGAGGGCGCGGTGACCTGGTGATCGTGGTGGTGGTGGTGGTGACCATGCTGGTGGTGGTGGTGGTGGTGCTGGGTGTGGTGCTCACCGCTGCCCTGGTGCTGGCCTTCCTCTCCAGCACCTTCATATTCTTCATCATCCTCACCAGCAAGCAGGTGAGTCGTACCATCACTCAGCTCACACACTCAGGTCCATGATTCGATCCCCGGTACGGGTGGAAACTTACAACGTGTTTTCTCAAGACATTCCTTATCTATCTTCACTCATCAGTAATAATACGTACCTGGGTGTTAGTGGATTGGTGTGGGTAGCATCCTGGGACAAAAGTGACCTAATTTTCCCGAAATGCTCACCATAACAAGGGGCTTTCTATATAGTAGTATGTCAGTGATGTCAGCTATGGTCTGTATACCTTGTACATGTATAAATAAAGAATATTATTATTCTACACTTTGCTGACACACTGTGCTATATTCTGAACATTTCCACCAGCTTTGTCGAGATGTTTCTCCCCCTCCGCTATACTATATAGCTGTTATAGTGACTGGTTAAGCTCTACACCGAAAAAACATAACTTAGTAAAGCTCTAAACAGAGTGAAACATACTTTGAGAAAGCTCTATACGAAGCGATAAGACTTGAAAGAGCTTTTCACAAAGTGAAAAATGACTTGAAAAAGTTGTACACATTACGAAACATGAATTATAAAAGTCTCTACACAGAACGAATGATTACTTTTAAAAGCTTTGTATGAAAGTTAAGAAACATGTGTAACATCTGGGTATCTTTATTATAGACGTTTCGCCATCCAGTGGCTTTATCAATACAGATTATTGGACATAACAAGAAAACAGAAGAACTATATACAAAAGATGAGGTAATCAGTCCCTCAGCCTTGGAGGTGGTGTTTACAACACCGTGGTTGTAGAGATTCTGAAGCAGAGGAAAGGAGACTGGCGCTTATATAGGCATCAGTGAATAGGGACGTGTAGCAGACGAGGGCATAGTCACTGGTAGGCGGGATTCCCCAGTGGAAGTAGGTCCTTCCCAAATTGATGGGCTAGTTGTAGAAGCCGTGAAGGAGGTCATGAAGATGTCCTGTGAACAAAGATTCAATGATGTCAGGCACTGCAACATCATGGAATCTTTTTTCAAAGGACATCTACATGACCTCCTTCACGACTACTACACCACCTCCAAGGCTGAGGGACTGATTACCTCATCTTTTGTATATAGTTCTTCTGTTTTCTTGTTATGTCCAAGAATCTGTATTGATAAAGCCACTGGATGGCGAAACGTCTACAATAAAGATAACCAGATGTTGCACAAGTGTCTTAACTTTCATCTTGTCGGTATTATACACCTGTCTTGCACAAAAGCTTTGTATACACAGAGTGAAACATGATTTAAAAAGTTCTACACAGGGTGAAACGTCGTCCGAACGCCCAAAACCCTTCTTCCATCAGTTCTCATTCTTGTTGGCCACAGATCGTTCCGTCCATTAATAATGGTGTTGTCATACACACAGATATTTCGCCTTCATGTACTAGATTACAAGGTACAACAAGACTTGCTGGAGGCAGCAGTGCTTATCTCTCAGATACAGGACCAGGCGCGTCAGCACAGCTATGAAGCCTCGTGCTAATTTGGAAGGGAAATTGTGAGAGTTCTGGAACTAAGACTTTAAAGAGATTGCGTGTTGATGACTTCCGTGTGATGCGTCATCTTCTAAAGGTACCTAATATAGGACTGTTGGTAATAATTTTGACAGTCTGAGAAGGGGTATGGGGACATATAGGATAATCCATTGGGAGTCTATAGTCGTAAAAAGATTACATAATTATCTCACACTTAAAAAGAGGGAAAAATAACGATATTTTGGTCTCACTTGGAACATTATATGTTGTTCCAGTCACAGTGTTGTGATTTTTATTCTTTATTTAACAGGTTTACCGCACTCTTTCCTGTACACTTAGAGAAACAGCTGTTTGCTTGTCAAGGCAGCCTCCAGGTAGTAGGACGCACACCTGTCCTCCATGTTTCACCAGAGACACACTTCCTTCCTCCAGACTCGGTCCAGCATCTGATATCATGGATAATTGACCCGAGCATTACCAGCAGCTGCGTTCCGTGTCAAGTCTATGTACACCAGGGCTACTCAACTACTATGAGCAAAGGTCCACTTGGACAAGCATCATTGTATGCAATGGTCCGGATACCAATGTACCAATGTATGCAAAGGTCCGGATACATGTGAATTACCATTGAATGGAAGAAAAGATCACTATTTAGCTATGCTAGAATACTGTATTAATATCATTCAGTTTATGCATTCCATTCAGATAGAATAATGTATTAAACCGGCAGGTTGCCGTGTTCCTCCCTTAAGTCAATGTGACCTGACCTGTCTAGGTTGGGTGCATTGGCTTAAGCCGGTAGGAGACTTGGACCTGCCTCGCATGGGCCAGTAGGCCTTCTGCAGTGTTCCTTCGTTCTTATGTTCTTATGTTCTTATGTTATCAAAATGGTATACAATACCGACAGGTTGGTAGGTAAGACACATATGCAACAGTTAGACAACTTTATTCCGAAACGTTTCGCCTACACAGTAGGCTTCTTCAGTCAAATACAGAAAGTAGGCAGGAACAGTAGAGATGTGAAGACGATGTAATCAGTCCATCACCCTTGAAGTCGTAGAATTTGAGGTTGTCAGTCCCTCAGCCTGGAGAAGTATTGTATACCATTTTGATGTTCATCTTGTCAGACACTGCAACACATGGCATCTTGGTACAGAAAACACCTTGGACAAGCTTTTCAAGTGAGAAGTGTTGGATCTGAGAAGGACATGACCTCTCAGTGGATACATTCTCACTACTACTACTACTCTGCACCTCTCCTTCCGACAGTATTTAAGTCTCCGCACTGTCGCTTGATCTTCAGATAGTTCCTGACTATGGAACTGGACTTCTCCAGGCTGAGGGACTGACAACCTCAAATTCTACGACTTCAAGGATGATGGACTGATTATATCGTCTTCACATCTCTACTGTTCCTGCCTACTTTCTGTATTCGACTGAAGAAGCCTACTGTGTAGGCGAAACGTTTCGGAATAAAGTTGTCTAACTGTTGCATATGTGTCTTACCTAACAACTGTTATTTAACAAAGCTTTCTCCTGAAACCCGCGGTCCAACTACTCAGAAGGTCCGGATTCGGACCATGTCCCGCCAGTTGAGTAGCCCGGGTCAACACCAGCCTGGTGAGTGGGGCGAAGGTCGGGCCAGTGTCCACACAACCACGTTGGACTCTTCCTGTGGTTGTGTCAGCAGGTGTTGCTATACACGGTGGATGTCCTGACTACAGGGAGAGGTCGCGGTGGATGTTCTGACTGCAGGGAGAGGTCACGGTGGATGTCCTGAATGCAGGGAGAGGTCACGGTGAATGTCCTGGCTGCAGGGAGAGGTCACGGTGGATGTCCTGACTGCAGGGAGAGGTCACGGTGGATGTCCTGACTGCAGGGAGAGGTCACGGTGGATGTCCTGACTGCAGGGAGAGGTCACGGTGAATGTCCTGGCTGCAGGGAAAGGTCACGGTGGATGTCCTGGCTGCAGGGAGAGGTCACGGTGGATGTCCTGACTGCAGGGAGAGGTCACGGTGAATGTCCTGGCTGCAGGGAGAGGTCACGGTGGATGTCCTGGCTGCAGGGAGAGGTCACGGTGGATGTCCTGACTGCAGGGAGAGGTCACGGTGAATGTCCTGGCTGCACGGAGAGGTCACGGTGAATGTCCTGGCTGCAGGGAGAGGTCACGGTGGATGTCCTGACTGCAGGGAGAGGTCACGGTGGATGTTCTGACTGCAGTGAGAGGTCACGGTGGGTGTCCTGACTGCAGGGAGAGGTCACGGTGGATGTCCTGGCTGCAGGGAGAGGTCACGATGGGTGTCCTGACTGCACGGAGAGGTCACGGTGGGAGATGTCACTGTGGATATCCTAACTGCAAGGAGAGGTCACGGTGGATGTCCTGACTGCAGGGAGAGGTCACGGTGGATGTCCTGACTGCAGGGAGAGGTCACGGTGGATGTGCTGGTTGCAGGGAGAGGTCACGGTGGGTGTCCTGACTGCAGGGAGAGGTCACGGTGGGAGATGTCACGGTGGATGTCCTGACTGCAAGGAGAGGTCACGGTGGATGTCCTGACTGCAAGGAGAGGTCACGGTGGATGTCCTGACTGCAGGGAGAGGTCACGGTGGATGTCCAGACACCAGGGAGAGGTCACGGTGGATGTCCTGACTGCAAGGAGAGGTCACGGTGGATGTCCTGACTGCAGGGAGAGGTCACGGTGGATGTCCTGGCTGCAGGGAGAGGTCACGGTGGATGTCCTGACTGCAGGGAGAGGTCACGGTGGATGTCGTGACTGCAGGGAGAGATCACGGTGGATGTCCTGACTGAAGGGAGAGGTCACGGTGGATGTCCTGACTGCAGGGAGAGGTCACGGTGGATGTCCTGACTGCAAGGAGAGGTCACGGTGGATGTCCTGACTGCAGGGAGAGGTCACGGTGGATGTCCTGACTGCAGTGAGAGGTCACGGTGGATGTCCTGACTGCAGGGAGAGGTCACGGTGGATGTCCTGACTGCAGGGAGAGGTCACGGTGGATGTCCTGACTGCAAGGAGAGGTCACGGTGGATGTCCTGACTGCAGGGAGAGGTCACGGTGGATGTCCTGACTGCAGGGAGAGGTCACGGTGGATGTCCTGACTGCAGGGAGAGGTCACGGTGGATGTCCTGACTGCAGGGAAAGGTCACGGAGGATGTCCTGACTGCAGGGAGAGGTCACGGTGGATGTCCTGACTGCAGGGAGAGGTCACGGTGGATGTCCTGACTGCAGTGAGAGGTCACGGTGGATGTCCTGACTGCAGGGAGAGGTCACGGTGGATGTCCTGACTGCAGGGAGAGGTCACGGTGGATGTCCTGACTGCAAGGAGAGGTCACGGTGGATGTCCTGACTGCAGGGAGAGGTCACGGTGGATGTCCTGACTGCAGGGAGAGGTCACGGTGGATGTCCTGACTGCAGGGAGAGGTCACGGTGGATGTCCTGACTGCAGGGAAAGGTCACGGTGGATGTCCTGACTGCAGGGAGAGGTCACAGTGGATGTCCTGACTGCAGGGAGAGGTCACGGTGGATGTCCTGACTGCAGGGAGAGGTCACGGTGGATGTCCTGACTGGAGGGAGAGGTCACGGTGGATGTCCTGACTGCAGGGAGAGGTCACGGTGGATGTCCTGACTGCAGGGAGAGGTCACGCTGGATGTCCTGACCGCAGGGAGAGGTCACGGTGGATGTCCTGACTGCAGGGAGAGGTCACGGTGGATGTCCTGACTGCAAGGAGTGGTCACGGTGGATGTCCTGACTGCAGGGAGAGGTCACGGTGGATGTCCTGACTGCAAGGAGAGGTCACGCTGGATGTCCTGACTGCAGGGAGAGGTCACGGTGGATGTCCTGACTGCAAGGAGAGGTCAGGGTGGATGTCCTGACTGCAAGGAGAGGTCACGGTGGATGTCCTGACTGCAGGGAGAGGTCACGGTGGATGTCCTGACTGCAGGGAGAGGTCACGGTGGATGTCCTGACTGCAAGGAGAGGTCACGGTGGATGTCCTGACTGCAAGGAGAGGTCACGGTGGATGTCCTGACTGCAAGGAGAGGTCACGGTGGATGTCCTGACTGCAGGAAGAGGTCACGGTGGATGTCCTGACTGCAAGGAGTGGTCACGGTGGATGTCCTGACTGCAAGGAGAGGTCACGCTGGATGTCCTGACTGCAGGGAGAGGTCACGGTGGATGTCCTGACTGCAAGGAGAGGTCACGGTGGATGTCCTGTCTGCAAGGAGAGGTCACGGTGGATGTCCTGACTGCAGGGAGAGGTCACGGTGGATGTCCTGACTGCAGGGAGAGGTCACGGTGGATGTCCTGACTGCAAGGAGAGGTCATGGTGGATGTCCTGACTGCAGGGAGAGGTCACGGTGGATGTCCTGACTGCAGGGAGAGGTCACGGTGGATGTCCTGACTGCAAGGAGTGGTCACGGTGGATGTCCTGACTGCAAGGAGAGGTCACGGTGGATGTCCTGACTGCAGGGAGAGGTCACGGTGGATGTCCTGACTGCAAGGAGAGGTCACGCTGGATGTCCTGACTGCAGGGAGAGGTCACGGTGGATGTCCTGACTGCAAGGAGAGGTCAGGGTGGATGTCCTGACTGCAAGGAGAGGTCACGGTGGATGTCCTGACTGCAAGGAGAGGTCACGGTGGATGTCCTGACTGCAAGGAGAGGTCACGGTGGATGTCCTGACTGCAGGAAGAGGTCACGGTGGATGTCCTGACTGCAAGGAGTGGTCACGGTGGATGTCCTGACTGCAAGGAGAGGTCACGCTGGATGTCCTGACTGCAAGGAGAGGTCACGGTGGATGTCCTGACTGCAAGGAGAGGTCACGGTGGATGTCCTGACTGCAAGGAGAGGTCACGGTGGATGTCCTGACTGCAAGGAGAGGTCACGGTGGATGTCCTGACTGCAGGGAGAGGTCACGGTGGATGTCCTGACTGCAGGGAGAGGTCACGGTGGATGTCCTGACTGCAGGGAGAGGTCACGGTGGATGTCCTGACTGCAGGGAGAGGTCACGGTGGATGTCCTGACTGCAGGGAGAGGTCACGGTGGATGTCCTGACTGCAAGGAGTGGTCACGGTGGATGTCCTGACTGCAAGGAGAGGTCACGGTGGATGTCCTGACTGCAGGGAGAGGTCACGGTGGATGTCCTGACTGCAAGGAGAGGTCAAGCTGGATGTCCTGACTGCAGGGAGAGGTCACGGTGGATGTCCTGACTGCAAGGAGAGGTCAGGGTGGATGTCCTGACTGCAAGGAGAGGTCACGGTGGATGTCCTGACTGCAGGGAGAGGTCACGGTGGATGTCCTGACTGCAGGGAGAGGTCACGGTGGATGTCCTGACTGCAAGGAGAGGTCACGGTGGATGTCCTGACTGCAAGGAGAGGTCACGGTGGATGTCCTGACTGCAAGGAGAGGTCACGGTGGATGTCCTGACTGCAGGAAGAGGTCACGGTGGATGTCCTGACTGCAAGGAGTGGTCACGGTGGATGTCCTGACTGCAAGGAGAGGTCACGCTGGATGTCCTGACTACAGGGAGAGGTCACGGTGGATGTCCTGACTGCAAGGAGAGGTCACGGTGGATGTCCTGACTGCAAGGAGAGGTCACGGTGGATGTCCTGACTGCAGGGAGAGGTCACGGTGGATGTCCTGACTGCAGGGAGAGGTCACGGTGGATGTCCTGACTGCAAGGAGAGGTCACGGTGGATGTCCTGACTGCAAGGAGAGGTCACGGTGGATGTCCTGACTGCAAGGAGAGGTCACGGTGGATGTCCTGACTGCAGGGAGAGGTCACGGTGGATGTCCTGACTGCAGGGAGAGGTCACGGTGGATGTCCTGACTGCAGGGAGAGGTCACGGTGGATGTCCTGACTGCAAGGAGAGGTCACGGTGGATGTCCTGACTGCAAGGAGAGGTCACGGTGGATGTCCTGACTGCAGGGAGAGGTCACGGTGGATGTCCTGACTGCAAGGAGAGGTCACGGTGGATGTCCTGACTGCAAGGAGAGGTCACGGTGGATGTCCTGACTGCAAGGAGTCATGGTTCATGTCATGGTTCATGTCATGGTTCTCTCTGTGTAGAGCTTTATCAAGTCATATTTCACTGTGTGGAGCTTTGTTATGGTCTCTGTAGAGCTGTGTTATGTTATCGTCTCTGTAGAGCTGTGTTATGTTATGGTCTCTGTAGAGCTGTGTTATGTTATGGTCTCTGTAGAGCTGTGTTATGTTATGGTCTCTGTAGAGCTGTGTTATGTTATGGTCTCTGTAGAGCTGTGTTATGTTATCGTCTCTGTAGAGCTGTGTTATGTTATGGTCTCTGTAGAGCTGTGTTATATTATGGTCTCTGTAGAGCTGTGTTATGTTATCGTCTCTGTAGAGCTGTGTTATGTTATGGTCTCTGTAGAGCTGTGTTATGTTATGGTCTCTGTAGAGCTGTGTTATGTTATGGTCTCTGTAGAGCTGTGTTATGTTATGGTCTCTGTAGAGCTGTGTTATGTTATCGTCTCTGTAGAGCTGTGTTATGTTATGGTCTCTGTAGAGCTGTGTTATGTTATGGTCTCTGTAGAGCTGTGTTATGTTATGGTCTCTGTAGAGCTGTGTTATGTTATGGTCTCTGTAGAGCTGTGTTATGTTATGGTCTCTGTAGAGCTGTGTTATGTTATCGTCTCTGTAGAGCTGTGTTATGTTATCGTCTCTGTAGAGCTGTGTTATGTTATGGTCTCTGTAGAGCTGTGTTATGTTATGGTCTCTGTAGAGCTGTGTTATGTTATGGTCTCTGTAGAGCTGTGTTATGTTATGGTCTCTGTAGAGCTGTGTTATGTTATGGTCTCTGTAGAGCTGTGTTATGTTATGGTCTCTGTAGAGCTGTGTTATGTTATGGTCTCTGTAGAGCTGTGTTATGTTATGGTCTCTGTAGAGCTGTGTTATGTTATGGTCTCTGTAGAGCTGTGTTATGTTATGGTCTCTGTAGAGCTGTGTTATGTTATGGTCTCTGTAGAGCTGTGTTATGTTATGGTCTCTGTAGAGCTGTGTTATGTTATGGTCTCTGTAGAGCTGTGTTATGTTATTGTCTCTGTAGAGCTGTGTTATGTTATGGTCTCTGTAGAGCTGTGTTATGTTATGGTCTCTGTAGAGCTGTGTTATGTTATGGTCTCTGTAGAGCTGTGTTATGTTATGGTCTCTGTAGAGCTGTGTTATGTTATGGTCTCTGTACAGCTGTGTTATGTTATGGTCTCTGTACAGCTGTGTTATGTTATGGTCTCTGTACAGCTGTGTTATGTTATGGTCTCTGTAGAGCTGTGTTATGTTATGGTCTCTGTAGAGCTGTGTTATGTTATGGTCTCTGTACAGCTGTGTTATGTTATGGTCTCTGTAGAGCTGTGTTATGTTATGGTCTCTGTAGAGCTGTGTTATGTTATGGTCTCTGTACAGCTGTGTTATGTTATGGTCTCTGTAGAGCTGTGTTATGTTATGGTCTCTGTAGAGCTGTGTTATGTTATGGTCTCTGTACAGCTGTGTTATGTTATGGTCTCTGTAGAGCTGTGTTATGTTATGGTCTCTGTAGAGCTGTGTTATGTTATGGTCTCTGTAGAGCTGTGTTATGTTATGGTCTCTGTAGAGCTGTGTTATGTTATGGTCTCTGTAGAGCTGTGTTATGTTATGGTCTCTGTAGAGCTGTGTTATGTTATGGTCTCTGTAGAGCTGTGTTATGTTATGGTCTCTGTAGAGCTGTGTTATGTTATGGTCTCTGTAGAGCTGTGTTATGTTATGGTCTCTGTAGAGCTGTGTTATGTTATGGTCTCTGTAGAGCTGTGTTATGTTATGGTCTCTGTAGAGCTGTGTTATGTTATGGTCTCTGTAGAGCTGTGTTATGTTATCGTCTCTGTAGAGCTGTGTTATGTTATGGTCTCTGTAGAGCTGTGTTATGTTATGGTCTCTGTAGAGCTGTGTTATGTTATGGTCTCTGTAGAGCTGTGTTATGTTATGGTCTCTGTAGAGCTGTGTTATGTTATGGTCTCTGTAGAGCTTCACAAAGTCTCTCCTAATAATAATAAATTATTAACTGCCACAAGGTACAACAATGTTCTGCAATAATTATTATTATTATTATTATTATTATTATTATTATTATTATTATTATTATTATTATTATTATTATTATTATTATTATTATTATTATTATTATTATTATTGTTATTATTATTATTATTATTATTATTGTTATTATTATTATTATTATTATTATTATTATTATTATTATTATTATTATTATTATTATTATTATTATTATTATTGTTATTATTATTATTATTATTATTATTATTATTATTATTATTATTATTATTATTATTATTATTATTATTATTATTATTATTATTACTTTTATTACTATTATTATTATTATTATTATTATTATTATTATTATTATTATTATTATTTATTATTATTATTATTATTATTATTATTATTATTATTATTATTATTATTATTATTATTATTATTATTATTATTATTATTTATTATTATTATTTTTATTATTATTATTATTATTATTATTATTATTATTATTATTATTATTAATTTATTCTCACAAGGTACAAAATCTATGCAAAAATAGATAATATATAATAACAGGTTGACAGCACCTAGTGTGCGGCAGCCTTAATGACCCTCTTGTAGTGGATAGGTTTGAAACCCTATGAAGCAAGTACCCGTAGTGTGGCACAGCATGTCACACAAGGCTGGAAGCACCAGTGGTGTGGCACAGCATGTCAGACAAGGCTGGAAGCACCAGTGGTGTGGCACAGCATGTCAGACAAGGCTGGAAGCACCAGTGGTGTGGCACAGCATGTCAGACAAGGCTGGAAGCACCAGTGGTGTGGCACAGCATGTCACACAAGGCTGGAAGCACCCGTGGTGTGGCACAGCATGTCAAACAAGGCTGGAAGCACCCGTGGTGTGGCACAGCATGTCAGACAAGGTTGGCAAGCACCCGTGGTGTGGCACAGCATGTCAGACAAGGCTGGAAGCACCAGTGGTGTGGCACAGCATGTCACACAAGGCTGGAAGCACCAGTGGTGTGGCACAGCATGTCACACAAGGCTGGAAGCACCAGTGGTGTGGCACAGCATGTCACACAAGGCTGGAAGCACCAGTGGTGTGGCACAGCATGTCACACAAGGCTGGAAGCACCAGTGGTGTGGCACAGCATGTCAGACAAGGCTGGAAGCACCAGTGGTGTGGCACAGCATGTCAGACAAGGCTGGAAGCACCAGTGGTGTGGCACAGCATGTCAGACAAGGTTGGTAAGCACCCGTAGTGTGGCACAGCATGTCACACAAGGCTGGAAGCAACCGTGGTGTGGCACAGCATGTCAGACAAGGCTGGAAGCACCCGTAGTGTGGCACAGCATGTCACACAAGGCTGGAAGCAACCGTGGTGTGGCACAGCATGTCAGACAAGGCTGGCAAGCACCCGTGGTGTGGCACAGCATGTCAGACAAGGCTGGAAGCACCCGTGGTGTGGCACAGCATGTCAGGCAAGGCTGGAAACACCTGTGGTGTGGCACAGCATGTCAGACAAGGCTGGAAGCACCAGTGGTGTGGCACAGCTTGTCAGGCAAGGCTGGAAGCACCCGTGGTGTGGCACAGCATGTCAGACAAGGCTGGCAAGCATCCGTGATGTGGCACAGCATGTCAGACAAGGTTGGCAAGCACCCGTGGTGTGGCACAGCATGTCAGACAAGGTTGGCAAGCACCCGTGGTGTGGCACAGCATGTCAGACAAGGTTGGCAAGCACCCGTGGTGTGGCACAGCGTGTCAGACAAGGCTAAAATCACCCGTGGTGTGGCACAGCATGTCAGACAAGGTTAGCAAGCACCCGTGGTGTGGCACAGCATGTCAGACAAGGTTGGAAGCACCCGTGGTGTGGCACAGCGTGTCAGACAATGCTGGAAACACCCGTGGTGTGGCACAGTATGTCAGACAAGGTTGGCAAGCACCCGTGGCGTGGCACAGCATGTCAGACAAGGTTGGAAGCACCCGTGGTGTGGCACAGCATGTTAGACAAGGTTGGCAAGCACCCGTGGTGTGGCACAGCATGTCAGACAAGGCTGGCAAGCACCCGTGGTGTGGTACAGCATGTCAGACAAGGTTGGCAAGCACCCGTGGTGTGGCACAGCATGTCAGACAAGGCTGGAAGCACCCGTGGTGAGGCACAGCATGTCAGACAAGGTTGGCAAGCACCCGTGGTGTGGCACAGCATGTCAGACAAGGCTGGAAGCACCCGTGGTATGACACAGCATGTCAAACAAGGCTGGAAGCACCCGTGGTGTGGCACAGCATTTCAGACAAGGCTGGAAGCACCCGTGGTGTGGCACAGCATGTCAGACAAGGCTGGAAGCACCCGTGGTGAGGCACAGCATGTCAGACAAGGTTGGCAAGCACCCGTGGTGTGGCACAGCATGTCAGACAAGGCTGGAAGCACCCGTGGTATGACACAGCATGTCAAACAAGACTGGAAGCACCCGTGGTGTGGCACAGCATTCCAGACAAGGCTGGAAGCACCCGTGGTGTGGCACAGCATGTCAAAAAAGGCTGGAAGCACCCGTGGTGTGGCACAGCATGTCAGACAAGGCTGGAAGCACCCGTGGTGTGGCACAGCATGTCAGACAAGGTTGGCAAGCACCCGTGGTGTGGCACAGCATGTCAGACAAGGCTGGAAGCACCCGTGGTATGACACAGCATGTCAAACAAGGCTGGAAGCACCCGTGGTGTGGCACAGCATGTCAAAAAAGGCTGGAAGCACCCGTGGTGTGGCACAGCATGTCAAACAAGGCTGGAAGCACCCGTGGTGTGGCACAGCATGTCAAACAAGGCTGAAAGCACCCGTGGTGTGGCACATGTCAGACAAGGTTGGCAAGCACCCGTGGTGTGACACAGCATGTCACCCGAGTGTTTGAGATGTGCTGGACTGATAGTGCCCAAGAGTTTGGAGAGGTGTTTTGCGAGAATTCCTGAGAGTTGGTGGGGAGCACTGCCTATTCCCGAAGACATGGGCCTCAAAGGGATATCAGGCTTGTGAGTTTTTGGTAGGCCGTACATTCTGGCAGGTCTGGGGTTGCTGGGTATGGTGTGCAGAAGTTTCTTCCCTTGTTCTGAGTTCCTCGGAATGCGGCGAGTCCTTTGGAGAAAAACCAAAAACTCACAAGCCTGGTATCCCTTTGAGGCCCATATCTTCGGGAATAGGCAGTGCTCCCCACCAACTCTCAGGAATTCTCGCAAAACACCTCTCCAAACTCTTGGGCACTATCAGTCCAGCACATCTCAAAAACTCGGGTGATCTTCTCAATCGCATTCGCAACATCAACATCAGGAACAAGAAACTTTCCAGCCTTGACGTAACTTCTATATTCACCAAAGTACCTACTACACAAGCCATCGATCTCCTGCGCAGAAAAATTGACGATTCACTTGATCTTCCTATTCCAGCTAGCAATTTCATCGACCTCGTTGAACTATGTGTCGGCTTTACGTGTTTCTCTTTCGAAAATCACCTCTTTCAACAAACTTTTGGTCTACCCATGGGCTCGCCACTCAGTGCCGTCCTGGCGAACTTATACATGGAACATCTGGAAGCCGAGCGTTTCTCCACCATTATTCCTTCGACTGTCACCTGGCTCCGTTATGTTGACGACATTCTTCTCATAACTCCCAGACGCTTCAACGTTCAAGCTCTCCAAGACAAGCTCAACTAGGTCGAGCCCTCAATCCAATTCACACTTGAAGAAGAAGTCAACAGCATTCTTCCTTTCCTTGATGTTCTTCTCTGCAAAACTGACCATGAACTTCGTTTTAAAGTCTATCGAAAACCAACCAACCAAAACGATCTTCTCCACTTCTACTCTCACCACGACACCAAAACTAAACGTGGTGTAATTATAGGCTTTTTTCTGCGCGCACTCAGAATCTGCAGCAATGAGTTCCTTGAGGAAGAATGCACTATAATTGAACAAGTATTTTCTAAACTCCACTATCCTCGTCACTTCATCAGAGACTGCAGACGGCGGGCATTAAATATCCTCAACACACCCAGAGAAAACACTGCCGAGAAGAGATACATAGTCCTCCCCACCAACTCCATTGCCAAACATGATTCCAACATCTTTTCCAATACATCATTCCAAGTATCTACCTCCACAACCACGACCATCAAGGACATCACCAGTAGTAGACAGGACAAGCTTCCATCCTCTGCAGGGGTATACATAATCCCTTGTAATGACTGCAACAAATTATACGTGGGCGAAACATCAATAGACCTCCAAACACGTATTTCAGAACACTAATACGCAAGCAGGACTGACGATACAAGGAATGCCTGTGTACAACATCGCAATTCACACAACCATTTAATTAACTACAGAAACTCAAGACTTATCGCCACAAAAGACAACACTCAATACCGAAGAATCCTGGAATCATCGCTTATCTCTGTAACCAACAATTTCAACCAGAACAACGGCTTCTATAACATAGCTGAACCACTTGCCAAGAAACTTCTTCATCTCTATCCCACATAAGAACATAGAACACTGCAGAAGGTCTACTCACAACTTGTCCAATACCCCTGCCAAGCTACCCAAGACTTTATAACCCCACCCAGTGGATCATCAGATGCAGCATTCTCCACCTGACCTCAACATTCTGAACCTGACTATAAATACCTTTCACCCCAGGTAGATCTGTTTGTGACTTGAAAAAGCCGGCTGTGTGGGCGAAACGTTGTCAATAAAGGACCACATTAAACTGCATGTGTGTTTATGTTTCCACCAGTAGGACACACTGCGCTGTGTTGACACCAGTAGGACACACTGAACTGTGTTGACACCAGTAGGACACACTGCACTGTGTTCACACCAGTAGGACACACTGCACTGTGTTGACACCAGTAGGACACACTGCACTGTGTTCACACCAGTAGGACACACTGCACCGTGTTGACACCAGTAGGACACACTGCACTGTGTTCACACCAGTAGGACACACTGCACTGTGTTCACACCAGTAGGACACACTGCACTGTGTTCACACCAGTAGGACACACTGCACCGTGTTGACACCAGTATGACACACTGCACCGTGTTGACACCAGTAGGACACACTGCACTGTGTTCACACCAGTAGGACACACTGCACTGTGTTCACACCAGTAGGACACACTGCACTGTGTTCACACCAGTAGGACACAGTGCACTGTGTTCACACCAGTAGGACACACTGCACTGTGTTCACACTAGTAGGACACACTACACTGTGTTCACACCAGTAGGACACACTGCACCGTGTTGACACCAGTAGGACACACTGCACCGTGTTCACACCAGTAGGACACACTGCACTGTGTTGACACCAGTAGGACACACTGCACTGTGTTGACACCAGTAGGACACACTGCACTGTGTTCACACCAGTAGGACACACTGCACTGTGTTCACACCAGTAGGACACACTGCACTGTGTTCATACCAGTAGGACACACTGCACCGTGTTGACACCAGTAGGACACACTACACTGTGTTCACACTAGTAGGACACACTGCACTGTGTTGACACCAGTAGGACACACTGCACCGTGTTGACACCAGTAGGACACACTGCACTGTGTTCACACTAGTAGGACACACTGCACCGTGTTGACACCAGTAGGACACACTACACTGTGTTCACACCAGTAGGACACACTGCACTGTGTTGACACCAGTAGGACACACTGCACCGTGTTGACACCAGTAGGACACACTACACTGTGTTCACACTAGTAGGACACACTGCACCGTGTTGACACCAGTAGGACACACTGCACTGTGTTCACACCAGTAGGACACACTGCACTGTGTTGACACCAGTAGGACACACTGCACCGTGTTCACACCAGTATGACACACTGCACTGTGTTGACACCAGTAGGACACACTGCACCGTGTTGACACCAGTAGGACACACTGCACTGTGTTGACACCAGTAGGACACACTGCACCGCGTTGACACCAGTAGGACACACTGCACTGTGTTCACACCAGTAGGACACACTGCACCGTGTTGACACCAGTAGGACACACTGCACCGTGTTGACACCAGTATGACACACAGCACCGTGTTGACACCAGTAGGACACACTACACTGTGTTCACACCAGTAGGACACACTGCACTGTGTTGACACCAGTATGACACACAGCACCGTGTTGACACCAGTAGGACACACTGCACCGTGTTGACACCAGTAGGACACACTACACTGTGTTCACATCAGTAGGACACACTGCACCGTGTTGACACCAGTAGGACACACTACACTGTGTTCACATCAGTAGGACACACTGCACCGTGTTGACACCAGTAGGACACACTACACTGTGTTCACACCAGTAGGACACACTACACTGTGTTCACACCAGTAGGACACACTACACTGTGTTCAAACCAGTAGGACACACTGCACTGTGTTCACACCAGTAGGACACACTACACTGTGTTCACACCAGTAGGACACACTGCACTGTGTTCACACCAGTAGGACACACTGCACTGTGTTCACACCAGTAGGACACACTGCACTGTGTTCACACCAGTAGGACACACTGCACTGTGTTCACACCAGTAGGACACACTGCACTGTGTTCACACCAGTAGGACACACTGCACTGTGTTCACACCAGTAGGACACACTACACTGTGTTCACACCAGTAGGGCACACTACACTGTGTTCACACCAGTAGGACACACTGCACTGTGTTCACACCAGTAGGACACACTGCACTGTGTTCACACCAGTAGGACACACTACACTGTGTTCACACCAGTAGGACACACTGCACTGTGTTCACACCAGTAGGACACACTGCACTGTGTTCACACCAGTAGGACACACTACACTGTGTTCACACCAGTAGGACACACTACACTGTGTTCACACCAGTAGGACACACTGCACTGTGTTCACACCAGTAGGACACACTGCACTGTGTTCACACCAGTAGGACACATTGCACTGTGTTCACACCAGTAGGACACACTGCACTGTGTTCACACCAGTATGACACACTGCACTGTGTTCACACCAGTAGGACACACTGCACTGTGTTCACACCAGTATGACACACTGCACTGTGTTCACACCAGTATGACACACTGCACTGTGTTCACACCAGTAGGACACACTGCACTGTGTTCACACCAGTAGGACACACTGCACTGTGTTCACACCAGTATGACACACTGCACTGTGTTCACACCAGTAGGACACACTGCACTGTGTTCACACCAGTAGGACACACTGCACTGTGTTCACACCAGTATGACACACTGCACTGTGTTCACACCAGTATGACACACTGCACTGTGTTCACACCAGTAGGACACACTGCACTGTGTTCACACCAGTAGGACACACTGCACTGTGTTCACACCAGTATGACACACTGCACTGTGTTCACACCAGTAGGACACACTACACTGTGTTCACACCAGTATGACACACTGCACCGTGTTGACACCAGTAGGACACACTGCACTGTGTTGACACCAGTAGGACACACTGCACCGTGTTGACACCAGTAGGACACACTGCACCGTGTTGATACCAGTAGGACACACTGCACTGTGTTCACACCAGTAGGACACACTGCACTGTGTTCACACCAGTAGGACACACTGCACCGTGTTGATACCAGTAGGACACACTGCACTGTGTTCACACCAGTAGGACACACTGCACTGTGTTCACACCAGTAGGACACACTGCACTGTGTTCACACCAGTAGGACACACTACACTGTGTTGATACCAGTAGGACACAGTGCACTGTGTTCACACCAGTAGGACACACTGCACTGTGTTCACACCAGTAGGACACACTACACTGTGTTGATACCAGTAGGACACAGTGCACTGTGTTCACACCAGTAGGGCACACTACACTGTGTTCACACCAGTAGGACACACTGCACCGTGTTGACACCAGTAGGACACACTGCACTGTGTTCACACCAGTAGGACACACTACACTGTGTTGATACCAGTAGGACACACTGCACTGTGTTCACACCAGTAGGACACACTGCACTGTGTTCACACCAGTAGGACACACTGCACTGTGTTCACACCAGTAGGACACACTGCACTGTGTTCACACCAGTAGGACACACTGCACTGTGTTCACACCAGTATGACACACTGCACCGTGTTCACACCAGTAGGACACACTGCACTGTGTTCACACCAGTAGGACACACTGCACTGTGTTCACACCAGTATGACACACTGCACTGTGTTCACACCAGTATGACACACTGCACCGTGTTCACACCAGTAGGACACACTGCACTGTGTTCACACCAGTAGGACACACTGCACCGTGTTCACACCAGTAGGACACACTGCACTGTGTTCACACCAGTAGGACACACTGCACCGTGTTCACACCAGTAGGACACACTGCACTGTGTTCACACCAGTAGGACACACTGCACCGTGTTCACACCAGTAGGACACACTGCACTGTGTTCACACCAGTATGACACACTGCACCGTGTTCACACCAGTAGGACACACTGCACTGTGTTCACACCAGTAGGACACACTGCACCGTGTTCACACCAGTATGACACACTGCACTGTGTTCACACCAGTATGACACACTGCACCGTGTTCACACCAGTAGGACACACTGCACTGTGTTCACACCAGTAGGACACACTGCACCGTGTTGATACCAGTAGGACACACTGCACTGTGTTCACACCAGTAGGACACACTGCACTGTGTTCACACCAGTAGGACACACTACACTGTGTTGATACCAGTAGGACACACTGCACCGTGTTCACACCAGTAGGACACACTACACTGTGTTCACACCAGTAGGACACACTACACTGTGTTCACACCAGTAGGACACACTGCACCGTGTTCACACCAGTAGGACACACTGCACTGTGTTCACACCAGTAGGACACACTGCACCGTGTTCACACCAGTAGGACACACTGCACTGTGTTCACACCAGTAGGACACACTGCACCGTGTTCACACCAGTAGGACACACTGCACTGTGTTCACACCAGTAGGACACACTGCACCGTGTTCACACCAGTAGGACACACTGCACTGTGTTCACACCAGTAGGACACACTACACTGTGTTGATACCAGTAGGACACACTGCACTGTGTTGATACCAGTAGGACACACTGCACTGTGTTGACACCAGTAGGACACACTGCACTGTGTTGACACCAGTAGGACACACTGCACTGTGTTGACACCAGTAGGACACACTGCACCGTGTTGATACCAGTAGGACACACTGCACTGTGTTGACACCAGTAGGACACACTACACTGTGTTGATACCAGTAGGACACACTGCACCGTGTTGACACCAGTAGGACACACTACACTGTGTTGATACCAGTAGGACACACTGCACCGTGTTGACACCAGTAGGACACACTGCACTGTGTTGACACCAGTAGGACACACTGCACCGTGTTGACACCAGTAGGACACACTACACTGTGTTGATACCAGTAGGACACACTGCACTGTGTTGACACCAGTAGGACACACTACACTGTGTTGATACCAGTAGGACACACTGCACTGTGTTGACACCAGTAGGACACACTGCACTGTGTTGACACCAGTAGGACACACTGCACTGTGTTGACACCAGTAGGACACACTGCACCGTGTTGATACCAGTAGGACACACTGCACTGTGTTGACACCAGTAGGACACACTACACTGTGTTGATACCAGTAGGACACACTGCACCGTGTTGACACCAGTAGGACACACTACACTGTGTTGATACCAGTAGGACACACTGCACCGTGTTGACACCAGTAGGACACACTGCACTGTGTTGACACCAGTAGGACACACTGCACTGTGTTGACACCAGTAGGACACACTGCACTGTGTTGACACCAGTAGGACACACTGCACTGTGTTGACACCAGTAGGACACACTGCACTGTGTTGACACCAGTAGGACACACTGCACCGTGTTGACACCAGTAGGACACACTGCACTGTGTTGACACCAGTAGGACACAGTGCAGTGTACCTGGAGTTTACCTGGAGTTTACCTGGAGAGAGTTCCGGGGGTCAACGCCCCCGCGGCCCAGTCTGTCAGGCCTTCTGGTGGATCAAAGCCTGATCAACCAGGCTGTTGCTGCTGGCTGCACGCAAACCAACGTACGAGCCACAGCCCGGCTGGTCAGGAACCGACATTAGGTGCTTGTCCAGTGCCAGCTTGAAGACTGCCAGGGGTCTGTTGGTAATCCCCCTTATGTATGCTGGGAGGCAGTTGAACAGTCTCGGGCCCCTGACACTTATTGTATGGTCTCTTAACGTGCTAGTGACACCCCTGCTTTTCATTAGGGGGATGTTGCATCGTCTGCCAAGTCTTTTGCTTTCGTAGTGAGTGATTTTCGTGTGCAAGTTCGGTACTAGTCCCTCTAGGATTTTCCAGGTGTATATAATCATGTATCTCTCCCGCCTGCGTTCCAGGGAATACAGGTTCAGGAACCTCAAGCGCTCCCAGTAATTGAGGTGTTTTATCTCCGTTATGCGCGCCGTGAAGGTTCTCTGTACATTTTCTAGGTCAGCAATTTCACCTGCCTTGAAAGGTGCTGTTAGTGTGCAGCAATATTCCAGCCTAGATAGAATAAGTGACCTGAAGAGTGTCATCATGGGCTTGGCCTCCCTAGTTTTGAAGGTTCTCATTATCCATCCTGTCATTTTTCTAGCAGATGTGATTGATACAATGTTATGGTCCTTGAAGGTGAGATCCTCCGACATGATCACTCCCAGGTCTTTGACGTTGGTGTTTCGCTCTATTTTGTGGCCAGAATTTGTTTTGTACTCTGATGAAGATTTAATTTCCTCGTGTTTACCATATCTGAGTAATTGAAATTTCTCATCGTTGAACTTCATATTGTTTTCTGCAGCCCACTGAAAGATTTGGTTGATGTCCGCCTGGAGCCTTGCAGTGTCTGCAATGGAAGACCCTGTCATGCAGATTCGGGTGTCATCTTCAAAGGAAGACACGGTGCTGTGGCTGACATCCTTGTCTATGTCAGATATGAGGATGAGGAACAAGATGGGAGCGAGTACTGTGCCTTGTGGAACAGAGATTTTCACCGTAGCTGCCTCGGACTTTACTCTATTGACTACTACTCTCTGTGTTCTGTTAGTAAGGAAATTATAGATCCATCGACCGACTTTTCCTGTTATTCCTTTAGCACGCATTTTGTGCGCTATTACGCCATGGTCACACTTGTCGAAGGCTTTTGCAAAGTCTGTATATATTACATCTGCATTCTTTTTGTCTTCTTGTGTATCTAGGACCTTGTCGTAGTGATCCAATAGTTGAGACAGACAGGAGAGACCTGTTCTAAACCCATGTTGCCCTGGGTTGTGTAACTGATGGGTTTCTAGATGGGTGGTGATCTTGCTTCTTAGGACCCTTTCAAAGAGTTTTATGATATGGGATGTTAGTGCTATCGGTCTGTAGTTCTTTGCTGTTGCTTTACTGCCCCCTTTGTGGAGTGGGGCTATGTCTGTTGTTTTTAGTAGCTGTGGGACGACCCCCGTGTCCATGCTCCCTCTCCATAGGATGGTAAAGGCTCGTGATAGGGGTTTCTTGCAGTTCTTGATGAACACGGAGTTCCATGAGTCTGGCCCTGGGGCAGAGTGCATGGGCATGTCATTTATCGCCTGTTCGAAGTCATTTGGCGTCAGGATAACATCAGATAGGCTTGTGTTAACCAAATTCCGTGGCTCTCTCATAAAAAAAATCATTTTGATCTTCGACTCTCAGTCTGGTTAGCGGCTTGCTAAAAACTGAGTCATATTGGGACTTGAGTAGCTCACTCATTTCCTTGCTGTCATCTGTGTAGGACCCATCTTGTTTAAGTAGGGGCCCAATACTGGACGTTGTTCTCGACTTTGATTTGGCATAGGAGAAGAAATACTTTGGGTTTCTTTCGATTTCATTTATAGCTTTTAGTTCTTCCCGCGATTCCTGACTCCTATAAGATTCCTTTAGCTTAAGTTCGATGTTTGCTATTTCTTTGACCAGTGTCTCCCTACGCATTTCAGATATATTGACCTCGTTTAGCCGCCCTGTTATTCTTTTCCGTCGCCTGTAAAGGGAGCGCCTATCTCTTTCTATTTTACATCTACTCCTCCTTTTTCTTAGAGGAATAAGCAGTTAGTATGAATTCCATTTACATTCAGTAAGTTTATGGATTTATATAAGGGCTTAGCGTGTTACCTATTGGCAGAGTTTGTGATTGTTCTGAGAGCTACCTTCTGTTGATTTATAACTGGTTAGAAGTGTGTAGGTGAAGTGGATCCCCAGACACAGATTCCTTAAGCCAGGGACGGACCTACTATGTAACTAATGAAGCTTAAGCTTCAGGGGCCGTAATCCCGAAGGGGCTTTAATCTACACTGTAGACTTTAGTCTACATTGCTTAAAAATTGGATCTACTGTATGAGAAGGGGTTGTGAAGGGCTCCCATTACAGTTCAAGCTTCAGGGGCCCCACAAGTGTAGGTCTGCCACTGGGTACAGGTAGTCGAGGGAAACGTAAAGTATTATAAGTGAATTAATGAGAGTATCCCTGCCGTCTTAGGAAGAATTATGAGAGTATCCCTGCCGTCTAAGGAAGAATTATGAGAGTATCCCTACCGTCTTAGGAAGAATTATGATAGTATCCCTACCGTCTTAGGAAGAATTATGATAGTATCCCTACCGTCTTAGAAAGAATTATGAGAGTATCCCTACCGTCTTAGAAAGAATTATGAGAGTATCCCTACCGTCTTAGAAAGAATTATGAGAGTATCCCTACCGTCTTAGAAAGAATTATGAGAGTATCCCTACCGTCTTAGGAAGAATTATGACAGTATCCTTACCGTCTTAGAAAGAATTTTATTGATGCCTTCGATATGGGTATTAAATTTCATTCAGTTGTCTATTAAACGTGGAAATTTTTCTGTCTTCTTTCCTTGGTGTTTGAGAACCTGTCTACTTGTAGACAGGTTTGTTCCTAAGAGATATCAAGATTTTTTTTTTCAGTATTGAGAGTGAGTTGGTAATTATCCATGTGTAGAGCTTATTAAATTCAAAGGGTTTATCTCTTAGTTGTAATTATAATTTAAAGTTTAAAGTTTGGTGGTTGTTGAGTTAAGGTCTGAAACTGACTCGCGAAATCGTAATAACAGGATTTCCAAGAAACCAGAGTATGGTGAGGTTAGAACCCATGGTGAGTGTTACAACTCCGGCCCAGTGGCTTACGCACTGACCTGGACTTTTACTGTACACTAGTCACATACCGGGCCGCGGGGGCGATGACCTCTGAAACCCTCTCCAGGTATGTTGGGGAGACCATACGTTAGCGTCTCCTGAGAGATAACTGGCTCTTTCTGAATCACAGCGCACACCTAGCGAGCACGAGAATCTGTGACGCCATGGCTAGCACGGGAATCTGTGACGCCATGGCTAGCACGGGAATCTGTGACGTCATGGGTAGCACGGGAATCTGTGACGTCATGGCTAGCACGGGAATCTGTGACGTCATGACTAGCACGGGAATCTGTGACGTCATGGCTAGCACGGGAATCTGTGACGTCATGATTAGCACGGGAATCTGTGACGTCATGGCTAGCACGGGA
Source organism: Cherax quadricarinatus (assembly GCF_038502225.1). Taxonomy (NCBI): domain Eukaryota; kingdom Metazoa; phylum Arthropoda; class Malacostraca; order Decapoda; family Parastacidae; genus Cherax; species Cherax quadricarinatus. Next base: position 15,115,075 of record NC_091295.1, read on the forward strand.
ATCTGTGACGTCATAATTAGCACGGGAATCTGTGACGTCATGGCTAGCACGGGAATCTGTGTGTAAATGGTATTTAAAATACTACTACAAATATCACTGTTGACAGCCATGGATTCTAACCCAATTTGTACCTCGGTTTGCCAGGAGCTGATAACGTGAAGGTCAGCAAAAAGTGGATGGTTCAGGTGGTGGATGGTGTTAGCAAGGTTACTCAGTATTGCCTTTGTAACCTGTCATGATTGTGACCAGATCTACCTGGAGTTCATTACCTTTGTAACTTGCTAAGCTATCAAAACTTTTGGGCCCAGTCCCTGGACCCATTATGTATCTCTGTAATCTATTGATTACCACCCACAGGATGGGTATGGGGTGACTACCACCCACAGGATGGGTATGGGGTGACTACCACCCACAGGATGGGTATGGGGTGACTACCACCCACAGGATGGGTACGGGGTGACTACCACCCACAGGATGGGTATGGGGTGACTACCACCCACAGGATGGGTACGGGGTGACTACCACCCACAGGATGGGTATGGGGTGACTACCACCCACAGGATGGGTATGGGGTGACTACCACCCACAGGATGGGTATGGGGTGACTACCACCCACAGGATGGGTATGGGGTGACTACCACCCACAGGATGGGTATGGGGTGACTACCACCCACAGGATGGGTATGGGGTGACTACAACCCACAGGATGGGTATGGGGTGACTACCACCCACAGGATGGGTATGGGGTGACTACCACCCACAGGATGGGTATGGGGTGACTACCACCCACAGGATGGGTGTGGGGTGACTACCACCCACAGGATGGGTATGGGGTGACTACCACCCACAGGATGGGTGTGGGGTGACTACGACCCACAGGATGGGTATGGGGTGACTACCACCCACAGGATGGCTACCACCCACAGGATGGGTATGGGACGATAACCAGCCACAGGATGGCTACCACCCACAGGATGGCTATCACCCACAGGATGGGTATGGGATGACTACCACCCACAGGATGGGTATGGGGTGACTACCACCCACAGGATAGGTATGGGGTGACTACCACCCACAGGATGGGTATGGGGTGACTACCACCCACAGGATGGGTATGGGGTGACTACCACCCACAGAATGGGTATGGGGTGACTACCACCCACAGGATCGGTACGGGGTGACTACCACCCACAGGATGCGTATGGGGTGACTACCACCCACAGGATGGGTATGGGGTGACTACCACCCACAGGATGGGTATGGGGTGACTACCACCCACAGGATGGGTACGGGGTGACTACCACCCACAGGATGGGTATGGGGTGACTACCACCCACAGGATGGGAACGGTGTGACTACCACCCACAGGATGGGTACGGGGTGACTACCACCCACAGGATGGGTATGGGGTGACTACCACCCACAGGATGGGTATGGGGTGACTACCACCCACAGGATGGGTACGGGGTGACTACCACCCACAGGATGGGTATGGGGTGACTACCACCCACAGGATGGGTACGGGGTGACTACCACCCACAGGATGGGTATGGGGTGACTACCACCCACAGGATGGGTACGGGGTGACTACCACCCACAGGATGGGTATGGGGTGACTACCACCCACAGGATGGGTATGGGGTGACTACCACCCACAGGATAGGTATGGGGTGACTACCACCCACAGGATGGGTACGGGGTTTTTTTTTTTTTTTTTTTTTTTTTTTTTTTTTTTTAAAAGGACACAGTACAAGATATAAATAAATAAAAGAACACAATTATTAACCGTTTGAAAATACAATGACCTACCATCAACCCCATAGCATACCACAAGTGTTACATTCATATTGTATTAAAGAATATACCATCACCGAACAATGAAACGAACAGGATAACACCTGCTCAGAAAAAACATCAACAAATTCTAAACCTACAAATCATGCCTATTATACAGTACAGTAAAACCTCCTTGCACAAAGTACACAGATGATATGATGCAGCATACGAAGGATAAAATTATACATTACAATAATTAAACAAAGGCTAACCCAACCCTACAATAAAATTACAAAGACATACCACATAATACTTCCCGCAAATAGCAGGAAACTCTTAACATAATAAAGAGCGAGAGAGCTCCAGCACCGAACAAAAAAATTAGCAAAAACCAAAAACCCAAAATTTTATGTCTGTGTCCACATAAATCCCCCACAACTCTGTACAATTAGACCCCTTGCACATAGTGCACAATAAATATTATTTAACATACAAAAATTAAAATTATAAGAACATTAATTTAAACATTAGGCAAACCAAAGCCGACAATAAACATTACATTGGTACATATCACAATGAAACTCCCCACATAAACACTGGGCAGGAAACACCCTCAAGTAAAAGACATAACATTATATACGCAAGTATCAACCCATACAACTAACAAAATCCTAACATAAGGTATCAAAACTGTCTAGGTACAGGACATAAAAACCTTATCTCCCTATTTGAAACACTAGTACATCATTGCTGATTTTTTTTTTTTTTATATAAACAGTCTAAAAGATAATATATAAACAAATAATTAGCATATAATTATAATTCTCATTGCCTAAAGACTCGCCGCACTTACTTCGTGCCGGCACATACTACCCCCCCATCCTTTTCCCTATTATCAATGTTATTATACTGGGCGTTATCATGGGAATAAAAATTCCTCATGCACATACAGTAGTCATAATTAAAAATATTGACATACAAGTTCGTACATGTTCCATCCTTGTTTTTTCCCCAATAACACCATTGAACAAAACCAATTTACAATCTCACAGAAACCCCATTAAGGGCATCGCACAATAAAATTGTCCACTCCTAACCTAATACCTCACTATTCATTATAATTCATATATCATTACATAACATGATTAGGTACATAGAAAAAGGTGTCATTATATGTGATTATAAAATTGACTAAGCCAAAGATCATGATTTCATATATAAACATAGCAGAAAATTTTTCCCACAAAGCAACTGTGCAGGGTC